>NC_092343.1:201635000-201875000 GCF_046630445.1 Rutidosis leptorrhynchoides | reverse complement strand
AACTCAAAGTTAGTGTTTTAGTTTCTAATTGAATATATATATATATATATATATATATATATATATATATATATATTCAATTAGAAATTAAAACACTAACTTTCAATTAATTTTTGATTTTAATTTTTCTGTCTGTTTAGATCTTAAATAACTAATGTATTATTTATAGCACATAAGTCTTGGTTGAGTGACTAGAGTCGTTCATTTTTAAACTGTTGAGTGGCTAGAGTTGTTCAATTTAACCTGTTAATTTGGGGATCCAATTTCAGTAGTGACATCTTTCCTTTTTTGTTTTATTTCTCCTATATTATTTTAGAGTTTGTAATTGGGCTGTAGAAGGGAAATTTGGACTTCTCTTTTTTTGTTTTCTTTCTTGTACATTATTTTAAAGTTTGTAATTGGGCTTAAAAAAATTAGTTCAATTGTGGCCATGCTTTAAAATTGTTATGTTGCACTATGTTTCCTACCAACAATAAATATATTATTATAAATTTTGATAATATATTGTTAAACAAAAATGAAATCATTTACAATTTGGCTTAGGGATCGTTTCCCAGCAGCGACATCTTTCCTTTTTTTGTTTCTTTTCTCCTGCATTATTTTAGAGTTTGTAATTAAGCTGGACTGTATAATAAAAATTTGAGCTTAGAAAAATTAGTTCAAATGTAACTATACTCTAAAATTTTTATGTTTGAATATGTTTCCAACCAGTAATAAGAATATTACAAATTTTGATAATTGTAAGACAAAAGTAAAATTATTTACAATATATATTTTTTCATAAAAAATAAAAATACTCAGTTATATATATATATATATATATATATATATATATATATATATATATATATATATATATATTCTTTTATTTATTCAAGCCTCTTTTAACTGAATTTGCATCTTTTTTTCTTTCAATGATATATATATATTTATATATATATATATATATATATATATATATATATATATATATATATATATATATATATATATATATATATATATATATATATATATATATATATATATATATATATATATATATATATATACATATACATATATATATATATATATGTATATATATATATATGTATATATATATATATATATATATGTATATATATATATATATCATTGAAAGAAAAAAAGTTGCAAATTCAGTTAAAAGAGGCTTGAATAAATAAAAGAATTAAAATCCAATAATTTTCTAGCTACATTGTCTTATATTTGAGGATTAAATAATTAAAGTATCATGATGTTGCTCTCAAAGTTACTAACTTTTAAACAATAAATAAAACTATGGTTTTTTTATTTGAATTTCCATTTAATTGCCTTAATGTTTATTCTATTTATTTAAATCATGAATAAATATAGTCATAATTTAGAAGATAAAAATGTTAATGGATGGAAGGTTAGGTGTCTATAGTTACCGGATGGTTATGATTTAGAATCTTTTCTTTT
This sequence comes from Rutidosis leptorrhynchoides, assembly GCF_046630445.1. Taxonomy (NCBI): domain Eukaryota; kingdom Viridiplantae; phylum Streptophyta; class Magnoliopsida; order Asterales; family Asteraceae; genus Rutidosis; species Rutidosis leptorrhynchoides. The sequence goes on along the minus strand of NC_092343.1, from coordinate 201,873,536 downwards.
ATAACATCGTCGAGCTTTTACATGGTTAACCACACTTTGACCATAGCATGAAGCGCGATTTACCTTAAAACTTCTAGTAATAAAAGAAGAAATTTGCTAAATGTAGCTCTAAGGACAACACGTAAACTTTGTGTGACACCGCTATTTTTTTTAAATATGTTGCGGAAGCATTATATAAATTAAACCATTGTAACATACAACAAATGTTAAATCAGTTTAACTGGTGCCACATGTCATTATAACAAATACATATTTAACCGGAAAAGACTTATCCGTGTTACATTTACAGAAGGACAAGGTTCAAATTAAATATAACAACATCAGAGTTAAATCTAGTCAAACATAACATCTTCATCCCCGTCTTCTCCTAAAAGCAATGTCTACAAAAGCTAACAACCTTGCAGGGAGGAGATGGAATGGAATTAGCACGAAACTAAGTGAGTACAACTAACTACATGCAATAGCATACAGAAACCGTCATACTAATCATGCCACATAGTCCAACACATAAGCATCACCCAGTAGTTCAGTCAACAGAGACTCCGACGGTCCGGCCGAACCATTAACCACCAGTTGAACGGATTGGGGTTTACCAGAAGTTCCTCCTACATACTGTGCTGCCAAAATCATCCACACGCGAAGAACGCGTCATTCAAACATATACCACACGGATGCTCATTAGGCTACCACATGAAGAACCCAACCCATAGGTTGATCTCTCCTATTAAATTAGGCTACCACAAGATAGGGACGCACTGGGATCCATCAACAAGCATCAACTAACCTAGAGTCATCACAGTCATAACTAACAGTATTAGCAAGTTAATTCTAATAAGCATGGCAATCATAGGATAACAAGCTACTCTATACTATCAATCTCTAGTTAGTCCCACTCACCGATTATCAGCAAATGAGAAGGTGTTCAGCTATCTAATCACTGAAACTTTTCTCTATCTCCTTTTCTCCTAAGAAAGATATAAGCACAAGTTAGTTATAACATTATAATCATCAGTATACAAATGGACAACATAACGACTAAAAAAATAATACTTAGTAAAATTTCAACTGCTAAACACCATCGGTCGAAGGCCAGAGACGGTCAGCCGCATGTCCGGACACCATCGGGAGATGGTCCCTACCGATGGTCGATCGTGTTAGAATACAACCGTTGGTCAAAGACTCACACCATCGGTCGATGGTCTAGTCCATCGGCTGATCACCAGACACCATCGGTCCATGGTTTATGACCATCGGCCGAAGGTAGTTCATCTGCAGCATCAGTTTCCAAAGTGACAGGTTTCACACCAAACTCACCAATTCTCGATCTATAGCTCGTTTTTAACCTCAAGACTCACCAAATCTAGTACACTGATCATTTAGAAACATAAACTCCCAAGATTTTGACACAAACAACACTAAATCGATCCATTTTGACCCAAATTACAATTTTACGAAAACTAACAAAAAATCTTTAATTTCTCAAAGATTAAGTCACGAAATGTTATGATTCTTACCTTAAAAGTACCAGTGAATCACAGGGAACACAATGATATAAACGATTTGAGTTCTATAACAAGGATTAAGGATTAGGGTTTGATTAGGTAATAAAGATGAAGAACAAGGTGTGTGTATGTGTGTGAGAGAGAGAAAGATGGTTTCGGGAAAAATGCAAGAGAGAGGAAGTCGCTAGTGACTTAATTGAGTTTAATTCCCACACTGTGTAACACACAAGTATCTATTAGTTATCTGATATCTTTCGTACGTCGTTTGGTGACCCAAACGAAGTTCAATTTAAATAAACAAACATGTTCTGTGACCCTTGTCACAAGCTGGTCCTAACCACATCATTAAATAATAATAAATATTAAATAAAAATAAAAGCATAAAATATCACAACATAAACTTAAGGACAAACTAGTAATCTTACAGCTAGGCCTAGTTGAGGATGTTACACTTTGTATTTAAACTTTAATACTTTTACTAATTAATGTTTAGATTTATTAAGAAAAAAAACTCCATCCTTTTAAATTACAACCAACACTTGCTAAAAAATCAATTATTTTTATTCTTTTGATTTTATAAAGAACTAGTTTATAACTTGCAAATTCGCGGAGTTATACAAATAAAAATCTTCGTTATTTGTTATAGTTACAAAGTGTTTATATTATTAAGATTAGTAAGAAGGTTCAAGTGTAAGGGTTGATTTATTTTGTAAGGGATATAAAGGTAAAGTTACTATAGTGGTGACGTTTTTGGTGTATATGAAACGTATGTTTTCTATTAAACGGTTGTGATTAAAAAATGAATTTTGGATCCAAGGTGATATATACAGCCAGGATTTTTTGAAAATGAATGATGTAATTTATGTTTTGTAATACTATAAATATAAATATAAATATAAATATAAATATAAAAATATAAATAATATAAATAATATAATATAATATAATATAATATAATATAATATAATATAATCTAATATAATCTAATATAATATAATATAATATAATATATAACTACTAAAAAGATTGTCAACTTCACATAATGTTAATATGACCGAAAACGTTTCTCAAGAGTGAATTGCTAGTATAACTTTGATGCACTAAAATAAAATGTATAGATTAGATGTTGTAAAGTGGACGGATGTTATCTAATAAAATCAGTAAGCAATCGAGTAAAACGGACGGATACAATTGACGGATGCAGTCGAGTAAAACAGACGGATGCAATCGAATAGAACAGACGGATGCAATCGTCTCAATCAAATGGATGCAACTAAGTAAAATCATGACTCAATCGCGTAAAATGGACGAATACAATCGTCTAAAGGAACGGATGCAATTGAACAAACCAGGATGCAATTGAGTAAACAGACGGGTGCAACCGAATAAAACATGATAGTAATACAAAATAAAAACATATAGATCGTATAAAAAAATCAATTGTCCTTGCATACATTAGTGATGATAGTGCATTAACATTATAAATAATCCAATAAAAGTTATTAAACGTTCAAAATTTCAATAGCTAGAAAATTCGTTAAGAATTTATATGCTTTAAATAAATTAATAAGACAACAAAAGTATTTTAAACAAAAATTAACTATATACATTTACTTGAATTGAATGTTATAAGTTACTACTCCCCTGTTTGGTAATAACAAAAACGAGTTTCTAATAGGCATCCCTATGAAGGATAGATGTGGTGTATATTCAAGGGTGACATGGTTGGAAGTTAGAGGCATTCCGATTGACCATGGAGGTATGGAAAATGTTACTGCTGTGGTCCGTAATCTGGGTGAAGTGTTGTACATTTCAAAAAAGTCATAAGACTTAACTCAAGTAGATTCCCTTTTTGTGTTAATGGAGGTTTATGAGGCCTCATATCTTGATAAAGTGGTCCTCTCTGAACTAAAAAACAAGCAGAAATTAAAAGTTTGGATACATGAAGTGGATAGTGAATTCAACCCCAATGAGCATATTGATCCGGAGGATCATGATGATTTTATCGATAGCATTAATAATGCTATAAATGATAGTGTCACTCAGAGACCTGTGAATAGGAATATGAATGGAAACGAAGACACAACGATGAAAGATGAAGGTGAAGATGGGTTGGATTTTTCGGAAAAATATCCTTTAACGACGGTACATGTTTCACCGGAAAAGGTTTCATCAACGCTGGTACAAGTCAACTTTTTTTCAAATTTTGAATCGTGAGGATCACAAACGGGCAAAAGTTCTGGTCCAGGGTGTATTAGCACACTTTCGAATTCTAATTTATTTTTGGAGGTTTATGAGAAGTATAAATGTATTGTTTTAAACAAAAAGTCAACCAGTGTACCTGTTTTGGTGACTGAGTACAGTACTTTTGAGAAAAGGTTTCCGAATAACCTTAAAATAAACTTGGAAAAAAATTTAGAGCTGATGATTCTGTTTGAGCTACTGACCAACCAGAGTTGATGTGGAAGTTCTAATGCACATACCTTTTTTCACTCATCAAGGTTCATCACGAAAAACAGGACCTTCATCAATACTCTACATTGGATTGTCCTACTTTATGTGCAATATATAAGAAGAATTCCTAAAAATCTAAACCCTTCAATAATAAGGAAGGGAAGGGCAGTACTCATCAAAGTCCATCAAAGGGGTACAAAATGTAATACCCCGTCCCACATTGATTTGCATAAGTAAGTTTGTGTCTTTATAAGGTAACTCCCACCTTTACCAGACACAACGCGTTTTGGGGCAACAAGCACAGCAGATCTCATGAGAACTCTGCAGTTAAGTGTGCTCGAGTGAGAGTAGTACTAGGGTGGGTGACCTCCTAGGAAATCCTCGTGTGGTCACTAAGAAAAATCCGTGCGCCTACGGGCAAAGCGGACAATATTGTGATCGCGGTAAGGCGGGATGTTACAGATGGTATCAGAGTACTAGCCTCTCGAGGTGTGACGGGCACTCGGCTCGTGCATCTCCTGAGTTATAGATCCTGGGTATCAATTTGTTTCGACCTGACGAGGACGTCAGGATTTTAAGTGGGGGAGTTTGTAATACCCCGTCCCACATCGATTTGCATAAGTAAGTTTGAGTCCCTTATAAGGTAACTCCCACCTTTACCAGACACAACATGTTTTGGGGCTACAAACACAACAAATCTCATGAGAACTCTACAGTTAAGTGTGCTCGAGCGGGAGTAGTACTAGGGTGGGTGACCTCCTGGGAAATTCTCGTATGGTCACCATGAAAAAGTCGTGCGCCTACTGGAAAAGCGGATAATATTGTGGTCGCGGTAAGGCAGGATCTTACACAAAAGGAAGAAGTTAAAAGCCAAAGAATTAAGTGATGAAGTATAAGCTGGACTCGACGATCAACAAGAAGATGATGAAGATGATGTTACGTTGACTGATCAGACTCATGCTTTCCCTCGTAAGCCAATAAAGTCTATGGTAAGTGTTTAAATCCAAGAAATAACCTTAATGAAAAGAAAATATCAATCAGGAATTCGATAACTTTTTAGAAGGAATGTTCGATAGTAGTGAACGACCTAACAAAGCTAAACCATGCGAATAGTGATGTGGAACACTAAGAGGTTAGGGAATAAGTATAAAGGTCAGAGGGTTGGCAATTTGGTATTATATAACAAAGATGGTGGTCCCCTAAAGTCCTTAAAGAGATATGGAATGGAATTATTTACGACAGCGTTCAAGTCTCCTCAAATGGGAGATCGGGGGTGAGTTTCATGTTGTTTCTCAAGAGTAATGGGCTGGACTGGAAGTCTATAGGCTTGGTCAGATTCAAACAACAAATAGTGTCCAGCTTAGAATTGGAGAAAGTGTACTGAGTTACGAATGGGATAAGATCCATAATCAGTTCAAATGTGAATATTGGAGTACTTGTTCAAATGTGAATATTGGAGTACTTGGTCAAATGTGAAGTGCTAAGGTGTAGAATTTGTTTAAGAGTTGAAGACGACGATAATTGTGTCTGGTGTTTGGATCAAGTCAAAACGATGGATCTTCTTCTTTTATATTGTTCATGGTCGTGTTTAATGGGTCATATACTTATTTGGGCGCATTAGTAACAAGCGTTAAGATGAAAATGATTCAATGGCTTGTAAATTTGAAGGTGTGTGCAGCTCACCAATTTTACAAATAATCACATATAATAATATGCTATAGGTCGGGCTGTAGACTAGACTCACTAATGCACCCTATTGACTCAGATAACGATATCAATGCAGCTTAATTCCCTACAACCAAGGCTCTGATACCAACTTTAATGACCCGTCAAATACACTTGACGACCATCGTTATTTTGGTCCCACAGCTTGATCATAACTCTAAATGAATTTAATAAATAACCTTGCATTCTTTATTTAAATATGATTTCCTATAAAGGAAACCTACCAAAATATGTAAGTTTAGAAAAACCATACATAAATACTTAACCAAAAGTTGACCAAAACAATGTCAACAAACACCCACAAGTTAATGTATCAAAATAGAATGCAAGTTAATGTTTAACAAAAGCTGCCATCATAAATATGCAGACTCTCTAAGCACAAAAGCAATCAATCATGAACCTGAGAATAAAACATGCGAGTAACTGTCAATAAAAATGTTGAGTGAATTATAGGTTTAATGTTGCAAACAATATTTAATTTAAACCATAAATTTATGTTTGAAAACATAAAGACCCATTTTGGACCACAAAATTATATGCTCGAAAATATATAAAAATATTATTCCATTAACCCGTGAGCCACCTGGTAATAACTTAACAACTCTATACCCTTAACAAAACCAATATAAAAATATACACTGAACATGTGTATCTTCCAAAATACGAAGTACTAATACATTCCGTCTGTAACTGCTAGCGAGACTAGCACGAAATGGGGCTGTCAGGCCCGATAGATCTATCCATAGGATTCGCATTCACCAGTAGAAACTAGTGATTAAAATTACCAGATTAGGGAATATTTTCGTTCAACTCAGAATGAATAATTTAAACCAATTTCCACTTGTGTCCAAAATATAAAATAAATTGCATGTATACTCATCCCAAAAGATTTAAAATAGAAAAATGGGACTATAACTCACCTTAAAGCAAATGAAGCAACAACAAAGAAATGCGAACAACAAATGGTAAAGTGATCAAGAATGACCACAACGCCGACCTATAAATAAAGCAGGTCGATATAAATAACTACCTTAGGTCAAGTCTTGGTATGATAGCTGTAGTACTTGTTGCAATAAGCATAGAATAACACTCGGTATGTTTCGGTAAGATCAGGACAGCGTATAACAAGTACTTTCTATTTTTAGAAAGTTTATATTTTTGGAAAGTTTCTATTTTTGGAAAGGTTCCTTAATTAGAAAAGCCAACAAAAGTCAATTGAAAGTCAAAGTCAACCGAAAGTCAACTCAGAAGTCAAACTTAGTCAACATTGAAATTAAAGTGTAAATTATATTAATAATATAAGTTATAATGTTATTTAAAGTCATATATGTATAATCATGTCATATCATAAGTTTAATTAAATTAAATTGGATTATTAAAGTTAACATAAGTTTAAATGATATAATTAATATAACATAAGTATTTAATTAATTAATTAAATATTAATCATAATATAAGTATTATTAATTAATATTTGATTTTAAATCATATCATAAGTATTAATAATTAATAATGAATTATTAATCATATCATAAGTTTTAATTATAATTATTAAACCATAAGTAATTAATAATTAAATTATAATTAAATAATAACTAAGCCTTATAATAAATAAATGATTAGTTAATCTTTATTATAAGTTTTGATATAATGATCCCATAACATAAGTTTAATACTTATCATAAGTATTTTTCATTAATAATAAAATTATTATTAATCATAAGTTTAATTAAAAGTATAATTAATCATAATGAAATTAATAAATGATATAATTAATATATATGATAAGTCTTAAATAAATTTAATTACTTTTATATCATAAGTAATTTAATAATAATGCCAAACATTATTTATAACATAAGTTTCAATTTTATAACCATAAGTTTAATTAAACGTTCGTTGGGTCGTAACTTAAGCCCTGGGTGTCGATTTTCGATGAATTTTATATATATCTTCGTCTAACCAAACAACCCTACACATTAGTGCACTCAAGAACACCCTAAGGTTAGTTCATGAGTCATGAAGAACAGCTCGAACATGAATGTTTATTCAATCATCAATCCTAACCCACTAGTACACCCTAGAGCCTCCAAAAATGGTCACAAAGTCAGACCCCAACTGATCATATTCATTTTTTACATTTTAATTTCATCAAAACCCTAAATCAGGCATAAATTTTGATCCAAAACTCAAAACAACATGAATCCAAAGCCTAAAATTATTGTCTTGATGAGTGGAACTCATCTAAACACTTTATTTTATCAAAAACCACTGTTAAGTTTACTAATTTTAACTAATAAGCTGCTGTCCAAAATTAATCAAACCGAAATCATACATAAACGAGTATTTCTACGCATCAAATCAACAATACAACAACATACAAGTACTATAGCATCAACATGTAATCAAAATCAGTAAAAAGAAATGAAAATTGAAAAGCTAGGGTTTATGTTCATACCCAAATCGAAAAACAAGAAGAAGGATGCTAGAGATCATGAAATGGAGAACCCGATTATGCAATTATCCTTTAGAAATGATGAAGAATTGTATGCTTGATGTAGAAAACCAAAAATGATGATGATGAGGCTGTAGAAGTCATGCAAGGTGAGAGGAGAGGGAAGGGAGAGGAGTTGCTAGGGTTATGTTACAAATGAAATGGTAAAACTAGGTGTAAGTGTAAAGTAATTTGCATAAATGACAAAAATTAACCCCCAATGGGCTATGGGGTGGTTTTGGATGATCAAAGGGAAAGGGTGGGCTCCTCTTAGCCCATCATGAAGTGTAGTGCAATTGTTTGTGGCTCGAAAGCCCGAACAGATCCCGATTCGCGAAAATACTGCTACACGATTGATTTTTCGGAGAGAACACGCACACGCGTAAAATAAAATATAGAAATATTATATAATCTCACATGATATAGAAATATCATAAATAAAATAATTTCCCATTCGAAAATCGCGAATGTCTGATCGTTGGTCTGAAAACCAAGACGATCCACCGGATAGAAATCCAAGACACGTAGAAACGCACATTTATAAATACGAAAACAAATATTCATATAACACATAATAAATAATATATTATTACAAAAATAATAATATAAGTCATAGAAATGACGTGTCACGAATAACAATTAACGGATGTTAAATAATAAACGGTAAAAGATAACGGAAAAAGTAGGGTCGTGACTGAAATGTCCCGTTCTTATTGATTAAAAACGTTCCATATTAATTGATTTCGTTGCGAGGTTTTGACCTCTATATGAGACGTTTTTCAAAGACTGCATTCATTTTAAAACAAACCATAACCTTTATTTCATCAATAAAGGTTTAAAAAGCTTTACGTAGATTATCAAATAATGATAATCTAAAATATCCTGTTTACACACGACCATTACATAATGGTTTACAATACAAATATGTTACAACAAAATAAGTTTCTTGAATGCAGTTTTTACACAATATCATACAAGCATGGACTTCAAATCTCGTCCTTATTTAAGTATGCGACAGCGGAAGCTCTTAATAATCACCTGAGAATAAACATGCTTAAAACGTCAACAAAAATGTTGGTGAGTTATAGGTTTAACCTATATATATCAAATCATAATAATAGACCACAAGATTTCATATTTCAATACACATCCCGTACATAGAGATAAAAATCATTCATATGATGAACACCTGGTAACCGACATTAACAAGATGCATATATAAGAATATCCCCATCATTCCGGGACACCCTTCGGATATGATATAAATTTCGAAGTACTAAAGCATCCGGTACTTTGGATGGGGTTTGTTATGCCCAATAGATCTATCTTTAGGATTCGCGTCAATTAGGGTGTCTGTTCCCTAATTCTTAGATTACCAGACTTAATAAAAAGGGGCATATTTGATTTCGATAATTCAACCATAGAATGTAGTTTCACGTACTTGTGTCTATTTTGTAAATCATTTATAAAACCTGCATGTATTCTCATTCCAAAAATATTAGATTTTAAAAGTGGGACTATAACTCACTTTCACAGATTTTTACTTCGTCGGGAAGTAAGACTTGGCCACTGGTTGATTCATGAACCTATAACAATATATACATATATATCAAAGTATGTTCAAAATATATTTACAACACTTTTAATATATTTTGATGTTTTAAGTTTATTAAGTCAGCTGTCCTTGTTAGTAACCTACAACTAGTTGTCCACAGTTAGATGTACAGAAATAAATCGATAAATATTATCTTGAATCAATCCACGACCCAGTGTATACGTATCTCAGTATTGATCACAACTCAAACTATATATATTTTGGAATCAACCTCAACCCTGTATAGCTAACTCCAACATTCACATATAGAGTGTCTATGGTTGTTCCGAAATATATATAGATGTGTCGACATGATAGGTCGAAACATTGTATACGTGTCTATGGTATCTCAAGATTACATAATATACAATACAAGTTGATTAAGTTATGGTTGGAATAGATTTGTTACCAATTTTCACGTAGCTAAAATGAGAAAAATTATCCAATCTTGTTTTACCCATAACTTCTTCATTTTAAATCCGTTTTGAGTGAATCAAATTGCTATGATTTCATATTGAACTCTATTTTATGAATCTAAACAGAAAAAGTATAGGTTTATTGTCAGAAAAATAAGTTACAAGTCGTTTTTGTAAAGGTAGTCATTTCAGTCGAAAGAACGACGTCTAGATGACCATTTTAGAAAACATACTTCCACTTTGAGTTTAACCATAATTTTTGGATATAGTTTCATGTTCATAATAACAATAATTTTCCAGAATAACAACTTTTAAATCAAAGTTTATCATAGTTTTTAATTAACTAACCCAAAACAGCCCGTGGTGTTACTACGACGGCGTAAATCCGGTTTTACGGTGTTTTTCGTGTTTCCAGGTTTTAAATCATTAAGTTAGCATATCATATAGATATAGAACATGTGTTTAGTTGATTTTAAAAGTCAAGTTAGAAGGATTAACTTTTGTTTGCGAACAAGTTTAGAATTAACTAAACTATGTTCTAGTGATTACAAGTTTAAACCTTCGAATAAGATAGCTTTATATGTATGAATCGAATGATGTTATGAACATCATTACTACCTTAAGTTCCTTGGATAAACCTACTGGAAAAGAGAAAAATGGATCTAGCTTCAACGGATCCTTGGATGGCTCGAAGTTCTTGAAGCAGAATCATGACACGAAAACAAGTTCAAGTAAGATCATCACTTGAAATAAGATTGTTATAGTTATAGAAATTGAACCAAAGTTTGAATATGATTATTACCTTGTATTAGAATGATAACCTACTGTAAGAAACAAAGATTTCTTGAGGTTGGATGATCACCTTACAAGATTGGAAGTGGGCTAGCAAACTTGAAAGTATTCTTGATTTTATGTAACTAGAACTTGTAGAATTTATGAAGAACACTTAGAACTTGAAGATAGAACTTGAGAGAGATCAATTAGATGAAGAAAATTGAAGAATGAAAGTGTTTGTAGGTGTTTTTGGTCGTTGGTGTATGGATTAGATATAAAGGATATGTAATTTTGTTTTCATGTAAATAAGTCATGAATGATTACTCATATTTTTGTAATTTTATGAGATATTTCATGCTAGTTGTCAAATGATGGTTCCCACATGTGTTAGGTGACTCACATGGGCTACTAAGAGCTGATCATTGGAGTGTATATACCAATAGTACATACATCTAAAAGCTGTGTATTGTACGAGTACGAATACGGGTGCATACGAGTAGAATTGTTGATGAAACTGAACGAGGATGTAATTGTAAGCATTTTTGTTAAGTAGAAGTATTTTGATAAGTGTATTGAAGTCTTTCAAAAGTGTATAAATACATATTAAAACACTGCATGTATATACATTTTAACTGAGTCGTTAAGTCATCGTTAGTCGTTACATGTAAGTGTTGTTTTGAAACCTTTAGGTTAACGATCTTGTTAAATGTTGTTAACCCAATGTTTATAATATCAAATGAGATTTTAAATTATTATATTATCATAATATTATCATGTATGAATATCTCTTAATATGATATATATACATTAAATGTCTTTACAACGATAATCGTTACATATATGTCTAGTTTAAAAATCATTAAGTTAGTAGTCTTGTTTTTACATATGTAGTTCATTGTTAATATACTTAATGATATGTTTACTTATCATAGTATCATGTTAACTATATATATATATATATATCCTTATATATATCATCATATAGTTTTTACAAGTTTTAACGTTCGTGAATCACCGGTCAACTTGGGTGGTCAATTGTCTATATGAAACATATTTTAATTAATCAAGTCTTAACAATTTTGATTGCTTAACATGTTGGAAACATTTAATCATGTAAATATCAATATCAATTAATATATATAAACATGGAAAAGTTCGGGTCACTACAGTACCTACCCGTTAAATAAATTTCGTCCCGAAATTTTAAGCTGTTGAAGGTGTTGACGAATCTTCTGGAAATAGATGCGGGTATTTCTTCTTCATCTGATCTTCACGCTCCCAGGTGAACTCGGGTCCTCTACGAGCATTCCATCGAACCTTAACAATTGGTATCTTGTTTTGCTTAAGTCTTTTAACCTCACGATCCATTATTTCGACGGGTTCTTCGATGAATTGAAGTTTTTCGTTGATTTGGATTTCATCTAACGGAATAGTGAGATCTTCTTTAGCAAAACATTTCTTCAAATTCGAGACGTGGAAAGTGTTATGTACAGCTGCGAGTTGTTGAGGTAACTCAATTCGGTAAGCTACTGGTCCGACACGATCAATAATCTTGAATGGTCCAATATACCTTGGATTTAATTTCCCTCGTTTACCAAATCGAACAACGCCTTTCCAAGGTGCAACTTTAAGCATGACCATCTCTCCAATTTCAAATTCTATATCTTTTCTTTTAATGTCAGCGTAGCTCTTTTGTCGACTTTGGGCGGTTTTCAACCGTTGTTGAATTTGGATGATCTTCTCGGTAGTTTCTTGTATAATCTCCGGACCCGTAATCTGTCTATCCCCCACTTCAATCCAACAAATCGGAGACCTGCACTTTCTACCATAAAGTGCTTCAAACGGCGCCATCTCAATGCTTGAATGGTAGCTGTTGTTGTAGGAAAATTCTGCTAACGGTAGATGTCGATCCCAACTGTTTCCGAAATCAATAACACATGCTCGTAGCATGTCTTCAAGCGTTTGTATCGTCCTTTCACTCTGCCCATCAGTTTGTGGATGATAGGCAGTACTCATGTCTAGACGAGTTCCTAATGCTTGCTGTAATGTCTGCCAGAATCTTGAAATAAATCTACCATCCCTATCAGAGATAATAGAGATTGGTATTCCATGTCTGGAGATGACTTCCTTCAAATACAGTCGTGCTAACTTCTCCATCTTGTCATCTTCTCTTATTGGCAGGAAATGTGCTGATTTGGTGAGATGATCAACTATTACCCAAATAGTATCAAAACCACTTGCAGTCCTTGGCAATTTAGTGATGAAATCCATGGTAATGTTTTCCCATTTCCATTCCGGGATTTCAGGTTGTTGAAGTAGACCTGATGGTTTCTGATGCTCAGCTTTGACCTTAGAACACGTCAAACATTCTCCTACGTATTTAGCAACATCGGCTTTCATACCCGGCCACCAAAAATGTTTCTTGAGATCCTTGTACATCTTCCCCGTTCCAGGATGTATTGAGTATCTGGTTTTATGAGCTTCTCTAAGTACCATTTCTCTCATATCTCCAAATTTTGGTACCCAAATCCTTTCAGCCCTATACCGGGTTCCGTCTTCCTGAATATTAAGATGCTTCTCCGATCCTTTGGGTATTTCATCCTTTAAATTTCCCTCTTTTAAAACTCCTTGTTGCGCCTCCTTTATTTGAGTAGTAAGGTTATTATGAATCATTATATTCATAGATTTTACTCGAATGGGTTCTCTGTCCTTCCTGCTCAAGGCATCGGCTACCACATTTGCCTTCCCCGGGTGGTAACGAATCTCAAAGTCGTAATCATTCAACAATTCAATCCACCTATGCTGCCTCATATTCAGTTGTTTCTGATTAAATATGTGTTGAAGACTTTTGTGGTCGGTATATATAATACTTTTGACCCCATATAAGTAGTGCCTCCAAGTCTTTAATGCAAAAACAACCGCTCCTAATTCCAAATCATGTGTCGTATAATTTTGTTTGTGAATCTTCAATTGTCTAGACGCATAAGCAATCACCTTCGTTCGTTGCATTAATACACAACCGAGACCTTGCTTTGATGCGTCACAATAAATCACAAAATCATCATTCCCTTCAGGCAATGACAATATAGGTGCCGTAGTAAGCTTTTTCTTCAATAACTGAAACGCTTTCTCTTGTTCATCATTCCATTCAAATTTCTTCCCTTTATGCGTTAATGCAGTCAAGGGTTTTGCTATTCTGGAAAAGTCTTGGATGAACCTTCTGTAGTAACCAGCTAGTCCTAAAAACTGGCGTATGTGTTTCGGAGTTTTCGGGGTTTCCCACTTTTCAACAGTTTCTATCTTTGCCGGATCCACCTTAATACCTTCTTTGTTCACTATGTGACCGAGGAATTGAACTTCTTCCAACCAAAATGCACACTTTGAAAACTTAGCGTACAATTCTTCCTTCCTCAATACTTCTAACACCTTTCTCAAATGTTCACCGTGTTCTTGGTCATTCTTTGAGTAAATAAGTATGTCATCAATGAAAACAATGACAAACTTGTCAAGGTATGGTCCACACACTCGGTTCATAAGGTCCATGAACGTAGCTGGTGCATTAGTTAAACCAAACGGCATGACCATAAACTCGTAATGACCGTAACGTGTTCTGAAAGCAGTCTTTGGAATATCATCTTCTTTCACCCGCATTTGATGATACCCGGAACGTAAGTCAATCTTTGAATAAACAGACGAGCCTTGTAGTTGATCAAATAAGTCGTCGATTCTCAGTAGTGGGTAGCGGTTCTTGATGGTAAGTTTGTTCAACTCTCGGTAGTCGATACACAACCTGAATGTACCATCTTTCTTCTTGACAAACAAAACAGGAGCTCCCCACGGTGATGTGCTTGGTCGAATGAAACCACGCTCTAAAAGTTCTTGTAATTGGCTTTGCAGTTCTTTCATCTCGCTGGGTGCGAGTCTGTAAGGAGCACGAGCTATTGGTGCAGCTCCTGGTACAAGATCTATTTGAAATTCAACGGATCGATGTGGGGGTAATCCCGGTAATTCTTTTGGAAATAAATCGGGAAATTCTTTTGCAATGGGAACATCATTGATGCTCTTTTCTTCAGTTTGTACTTTCTCGACGTGTGCTAGAACAGCATAGCAACCTTTTCTTATTAGTTTTTGTGCCTTCAAATTACTAATAAGATGTAGCTTCGTGTTGCCCTTTTCTCCGTACACCATTAAGGGTTTTCCTTTTTCTCGTATAATGCGAATTGCATTTTTGTAACAAACGATCTCTGTTTTCACTTCTTTCAACCAGTCCATACCGATTATCACATCAAAACTCCCTAACTCTACTGGTATCAAATCAATCTTAAATGTTTCGCTAACCAGTTTAATTTCTCGATTTCGACATATATTATCTGCTGAAATTAATTTACCATTTGCTAATTCGAGTAAAAATTTACTATCCAAAGGCGTCAATGGACAACTTAATTTAGCACAAAAATCTCTACTCATATAGCTTCTATCCGCACCCGAATGAAATAAAACGTAAGCAGATTTATTGTCAATAAGAAACGTACCCGTAACAAGCTCCGGGTCTTCCTGTGCCTCTGCCGCATTAATATTGAAAACTCTTCCGCGGTCTTGTCCATTCGTGTTCTCCTGGTTCGGGCAATTTCTAATAATGTGGCCCGGTTTTCCACATTTATAACAAACTACATTGACATAACTTGCTCCGACACTACTTGCTCCGCCATTACTCGTTCTGACACCATTTGTTCCTTTCATTCTATTAACCCCTGGTCCGTAGACCTCACACTTTGCCGTGCTATGATCATTTCTTTTACACTTGTTGCAAAATTTGGTGCAGAACCCCGAGTGATACTTTTCACACCTTTGGCATAGCTGCTTCTGATTGTTGTTGTTGTTGCGGTTATTATTGTTGTTGGGATGATTGTTGTAGTTGCTGTTGTTGTTGTTGTTGTTGTTGTTGGGTCATTTGTTGTAGTTGCGATTGATGTTGCGATTGTTGGGATAATTGTTGCGATTATTGTTGTAATTGCTGTTGTTGTTGTATTGGTGATTCTTATCACCATTTTCCTCCCACTTTCTTTTGACTTGCTTCACATTGACCTCTTCAGCAGTCTGTTCTTTAATTCTTTCTTCAATCTGGTTCACTAGTTTGTGAGCCATTCTACATGCCTGTTGTATGGAGGCGGGCTCGTGTGAACTTATATCTTCTTGGATTCTTTCCGGTAATCCTTTCACAAACGCGTCGATCTTCTCTTCCTCATCTTCGAATGCTCCCGGACACAATAGGCACAATTCTGTGAATCGTCTTTCGTACGTGGTAATATCAAATCCTTGGGTTCGTAACCCTCTAAGTTCTGTCTTGAGCTTATTGACCTCGGTTCTGGGATGGTATTTCTCGTTCATCAAGTGCTTGAATGCTGACCACGGTAGTACGTACGCATCGTCTTGTCCCACTTGCTCTAGATAGGTATTCCACCATGTTAACGCAGAACCTGTGAAGGTATGCGTAGCGTACTTCACTTTGTCCTCTTCAGTACACTTACTTATGGTAAACACCGATTCGACCTTCTCGATCCACCGTTTCAATCCGATCGGTCCTTCAGTTCCATCAAATTCCAAAGGTTTGCAGGCAGTGAATTCTTTGTAGGTGCATCCTACATGATTTCCTGTACTGCTAGATCCAAGGTTATTGTTGGTATGTAGCGCAGCCTGTACTGCGGCTATGTTTGAAGCTAGAAAAGTACGGAATTCCTCTTCATTCATATTCACGGTGTGTCGAGTAGTCGGTGCCATTTCCTTCAAAATAGTCAAATGGAACAAGTTAATCATACAGAATATTAAGAGTAGTTAATAGTATTTCATAGCATAATATGAACTCATTTATAAAAGCTTTTTCTTCATATTAGCGTTTTATAATTTAAATTCGGGTAGTACCTACCCGTTAAGTTCATACTTAGTAGCTAATATACAATTCAACTACTACAATTCTATATGAAAAACTGATTGTAATAATATTTCGCGTTCAAACTTTTATACAATATTTTACAAACTTACAATACCGCTTATTTTACATAAAGCATGAAATATAGCACACAATAACTTTGATACAAGATAGTTGTGAAGATAATTCTAGCTAGTACACAAGTCGTTCAGCAAAGGCAATAAAAACACGTAATTTATACGTCCAGAAACAAGTCATGCATTCTGGATTTACTAGGACTACTTCCCATCCTTGGTCTTGTGGAACATAACCGTTATGGCCGTTGATAAGACATCGTGTTGTAACGTCGTCAAAGGGACGAGGGTTACGTAATGTCCAACAGTCCCGTAACAATCTAAAAACCTCATTTCTTACCCCAATTACCGACTCCGTCACTTGTAGGAACGTTTTGTTTAATAGTTTTAGCCCGATGTTCTTGTTCTCACTTTGGTGAGAAGTGAACATTACTAATCCGTAAGCATAACATGCTTCTTTATGTTGCATGTTAGTCGCTTTTTCTAAATCACGAAGTCCAATATTCGGATATATTGAGTCAAAATAATTTCTTAACCCATTGCGTAAAATAGCATTTGGGTTCCCCGCAATATATGCGTCAAAGTAAACACATCGTAACTTATGGATTTCCCAATGTGATATCCCCCATCTTTCGAACGAAAGCCTTTTATAAACCAAGGCATTCTTGGAACGTTCTTCGAATGTCTTACAAACTGATCTCGCCTTAAATAGTTGTGCCGAAGAATTCTGACCGACTCTAGACAAGATTTCATCAATCATGTCTCCGGGTAGGTCTCTTAAAATATTGGGTTGTCTATCCATTTTGTGTTTTTATACTGTAAAATAGACAAGAGTTAGATTCATAAAAAAAATACTTATTAATACAAGCAATTTTTACATATATCATAAAGCATAAGCACACTATATTACATATATTACACCACACGAATACAACTATCTTATTCCGACTCGCTTGTTTCTTCTTCTTCGGTTTTGGTTCGTTTTGCCAAGTTTCTAGGGATATATGATGTTCCCCTAATACGAGCCGTCGTTTTCCACATTGTTTAGAAAAACCTGGTGGTTTAGAGGTTCCCGGGTCATTGTTACAACTTAAGGACTTCGGGGGTTGACGATACATATAAAGTTCATCGGGGTTGGAATTAGATTTCTCTATTTTTATGCCCTTTCCCTTATTATTTTCTTTTGCCTTTTTAAATTCAGTTGGGGTAATTTCTATAACATCATCGGAATTCTCGTCGAAATCCGATTCATCGGAGAATTGGTAATCCTCCCAATATTTTGCTTCCTTGGCAGAAACACCATTGACCATAATTAACCTTGGTCGGTTGGTTGAGGATTTTTTTTTACTTAACCGTTTTATTATTTCCCCCACCGGTTCTATTTTTTCATCCGGTTCCGATTCTTCTTCCGGTTCCGATTCTTCTTCCGGTTCCGACTCTTCTTCCGGTTCCTCTTCGGGAACTTGTGAATCAGTCCACGAATCATTCCAATTTACATTTGACTCTTCATTATTATTAGGTGAGTCAATGGAACTTGTTCTAGAGGTAGACATCTATCACATAATATCAAACGTGTTAAGAGATTAATATATCACATAATATTCACATGTTAAAAATATATAGTTTCCAACAAAATTTGTTAAGCAATCATTTTTCAAGTAAACACGGTCGAAGTCTAGACTCACTAATGCATCCTAACAAACTCGATAAGACACACTAATGCAAAATTCTGGTTCTCTAAGACCAACGCTCGGATACCAACTAAAATGTCCCGTTCTTATTGATTAAAAACGTTCCATATTAATTGATTTCGTTGCGAGGTTTTGACCTCTATATGAGACGTTTTTCAAAGACTGCATTCATTTTAAAACAAACCATAACCTTTATTTCATCAATAAAGGTTTAAAAAGCTTTACGTAGATTATCAAATAATGATAATCTAAAATATCCTGTTTACACACGACCATTACATAATGGTTTACAATACAAATATGTTACAACAAAATAAGTTTCTTGAATGCAGTTTTTACACAATATCATACAAGCATGGACTCCAAATCTCGTCCTTATTTAAGTATGCGACAGCGGAAGCTCTTAATAATCACCTGAGAATAAACATGCTTAAAACGTCAACAAAAATGTTGGTGAGTTATAGGTTTAACCTATATATATCAAATCATAATAATAGACCACAAGATTTCATATTTCAATACACATCACGTACATAGAGATAAAAATCATTCATATGATGAACACCTGGTAACCGAAATTAACAAGATGCATATATAAGAATATCCCCATCATTCCGGGACACCCTTAGGATATGATATAAATTTCGAAGTACTAAAGCATCCGGTACTTTGGATGGGGTTTGTTAGGCCCAATAGATCTATCTTTAGGATTCGCGTCAATTAGGGTGTCTGTTCCCTAATTCTTAGATTACCAGACTTAATAAAAAGGGGCATATTTGATTTCGATAATTCAACCATAGAATGTAGTTTCACGTACTTGTGTCTATTTTGTAAATCATTTATAAAACCTGCATGTATTCTCATCCCAAAAATATTAGATTTTAAAAGTGGGACTATAACTCACTTTCACAGATTTTTACTTCGTCGGGAAGTAAGACTTGGCCACTGGTTGATTCACGAACCTATAACAATATATACATATATATCAAAGTATGTTCAAAATATATTTACAACACTTTTAATATATTTTGATGTTTTAAGTTTATTAAGTCAGCTGTCCTCGTTAGTAACCTACAACTAGTTGTCCACAGTTAGATGTACAGAAATAAATCGATAAATATTATCTTGAATCAATCCACGACCCAGTGTATACGTATCTCAGTATTGATCACAACTCAAACTATATATATTTTGGAATCAACCTCAACCCTGTATAGCTAACTCCAACATACACATATAGAGTGTCTATGGTTGTTCCGAAATATATATAGATGTGTCGACATGATAGGTCGAAACATTGTATACGTGTCTATGGTATCTCAAGATTACATAATATACAATACAAGTTGATTAAGTTATGGTTGGAATAGATTTGTTACCAATTTTCACGTAGCTAAAATGAGAAAAATTATCCAATCTTGTTTTACCCATAACTTCTTCATTTTAAATCCGTTTTGAGTGAATCAAATTGCTATTATTTCATATTGAACTCTATTTTATGAATCTAAACAGAAAAATTATAGGTTTATAGCCGGAAAAATAAGTTACAAGTCGTTTTTGTAAAGGTAGTCATTTCAGTCGAAAGAACGACGTCTAGATGACCATTTTAGAAAACATACTTCCACTTTGAGTTTAACCATAATTTTTGGATATAGTTTCATGTTCATAATAACAATAATTTTCTCAGAATAACAACTTTTAAATCAAAGTTTATCATAGTTTTTAATTAACTAACCCAAAACAGCCCGTGGTGTTACTACGACGGCGTAAATCCGGTTTTACGGTGTTTTTCGTGTTTCCAGGTTTTAAATCATTAAGTTAGCATATCATATAGATATAGAACATGTGTTTAGTTGATTTTAAAAGTCAAATTAGAAGGATTAACTTTTGTTTGCGAACAAGTTTAGAATTAACTAAACTATGTTCTAGTGATTACAAGTTTAAACCTTCGAATAAGATAGCTTTATATGTATGAATCGAATGATGTTATGAACATCATTACTACCTTAAGTTCCTTGGATAAACATACTGGAAAAGAAAAAAATGGATCTAGCTTCAACGGATCCTTGGATGGCTCGAAGTTCTTGAAGCAGAATCATGACACGAAAACAAGTTCAAGTAAGATCATCACTTGAAATAAGATTGTTATAGTTATAGAAATTGAACCAAAGTTTGAATATGATTATTATCTTGTATTAGAATGATAACCTACTGTAAGAAACAAAGATTTCTTGAGGTTGGATGATCACCTTACAAGATTGGAAGTGAGCTAGCAAACTTGAAAGTATTCTTGATTTTATGTAACTAGAACTTGTAGAATTTATGAAGAACACTTAGAACTTGAAGATAGAACTTGAGAGAGATCAATTAGATGAAGAAAATTGAAGAATGAAAGTGTTTGTAGGTGTTTTTGGTCGTTGGTGTATGGATTAGATATAAAGGATATGTAATTTTGTTTTCATGTAAATAAGTCATGAATGATTACTCATATTTTTGTAATTTTATGAGATATTTCATGCTAGTTGCCAAATGATGGTTCCCACATGTGTTAGGTGACTCACATGGGATGCAAAGAGCTGATCATTGGAGTGTATATACCAATAGTACATACATCTAAAAGCTGTGTATTGTACGAGTACGAATACGGGTGCATACGAGTAGAATTGTTGATGAAACTGAACGAGGATGTAATTGTAAGCATTTTTGTTAAGTAGAAGTATTTTGATAAGTGTATTGAAGTCTTTCAAAAGTGTATAAATACATATTAAAACACTACATGTATATACATTTTAACTGAGTCGTTAAGTCATCGTTAGTCGTTACATGTAAGTGTTGTTTTGAAACCTTTAGGTTAACGATCTTGTTAAATGTTGTTAACCCAATGTTTATAATATCAAATGAGATTTTAAATTATTATATTATCATAATATTATCATGTATGAATATCTCTTAATATGATATATATACATTAAATGTCTTTACAACGATAATCGTTACATATATGTCTCGTTTAAAAATCATTAAGTTAGTAGTCTTGTTTTTACATATGTAGTTCATTGTTAATATACTTAATGATATGTTTACTTATCATAGTATCATGTTAACTATATATATATATATATATCCATATATATGTCATCATATAGTTTTTACAAGTTTTAACGTTCGTGAATCACCGGTCAACTTGGATGGTCAATTGTCTATATGAAACATATTTTAATTAATCAAGTCTTAACAATTTTGATTGCTTAACATGTTGGAAACATTTAATCATGTAAATATCAATATCAATTAATATATATAAACATGGAAAAGTTCGGGTCACTACAGTGACATGATCCAAATAAGTTGTAAGTTGGGTACGGATCTAAAGTTAGTAGTAGTGTAAGGATGTTAGTTGGCTTTCTGTTTGTTATGATTATTGGGTTTAAGTTGCTACTGATCTAAAGTTAGTTTTTTGGGTCATGTTATTTTGTCAATCACATGGACATGATTCATTGTGAGTCCATGTGTAGCATTTTGTAACTGTTAGATTTTTCACAATTTCATGAAAAATAATATTAATTTAATTTCTATTTTATACCAAAAAAAAAGAAAAAAAATTAAAGTTGCATTAATGAAGGTTCTAGTTAAAGTTGCATTAATGAAGATTCTAGTTTAATAATGATAACTAGTGAAATGATCCGTGTAATTACGGGTTTATTTAAACAAAATAGTTTAATTATACGTTTTAGTTATTAAGTGAATGTATTGGTTTAAGAAATTTGTCGTTTTTACAACATATTAATTTTTTTAAAGGCAAACTCACCCACCTACCTAAATCTAACACGAATATATACACCACGAAATGTCCCAAGCACGACTCGAACCCTCTACCTCAAGGTTGTAAGGGTGACCTCGATACGGCAAGCCATTGGCTATTTGGTTTTTACAACATATTGATGCACTTAACTTGGTCATAATAAATGAACTATATTCATTCTCCCACCATCGTCTTCTATTTTTCATCACAATTACTATTTTCCTCGTCATAATAACCTACATTACAACTTTTTATTGAAACATGTATTTCGCATACATATATAACGTAATTAATCCCATAAAGAGAACTCATACTTGAATTTGAATAATAATAATAATAATAATATAATAATAATAATAATAATAATAATAATAATAATAATAATAATAATAATAATAATAATAATAATAATAATAATATTAATAATAATAATAATTATAATAATAATATAATAATTATAAGTATAAATTATAATTATAATTATAATTTATTATTATAATTATAATTATAATTATAATTATAATAATAAATAATAATAATAATAATAATAATAATAATAATAATAAAGTTTGCTTAAAATTTGAGTATTTATATTTTTAATAATAACTATTAGCAATAACAAATGACTCTTGAAATTATTTTAAATATTAAAATACAATTATTATATGAAGGTTGTAGAATATGTTTTAAAGTTTGTAAATGTGTTCATGTAGTGTTTTATAGATTTTAGATTTTTTTTTTAAAGTTTATACATAAGGTCATGAGAGTGTTTTATCATAAAGTTGTACGTAATAATTTAACTATTGTACACATGGTTATAAAAATGTTTTACCATAAGGTTGTACATAATACTTCAAATATTGTATATATGATCATGAGGATATTTATCATAAGGTTGTACGTACATAATGTTTCATATATTATACAATTAACATTTACTTTTTTTAAATACAATTAATTATATTAATGACATCATTGTAAGTGTTTAAAATTTTTCTTTTCATATTTAAATTTTTTTAAGCTTAAATAATTTTTATTTATTACATTATTATTATAGAAATTTATTAGATATTATAGAATAGATGATAAAAATTATAAAGGGGATCAAGAGGAAAGTTTAATTGTTGTCCTAAGACTACATTTAGCAAAATCCATAAAGAAAAAAAATACCCCGCACTAAGAAGATGAAGATCTTCTGTTTAATTCATTTTATCATTATCAATCTGTATGATATGTACTAAACTTTGAAATAATTTAATACCAATCAAACAATAGGGCTGGTGACAAAGCAGTACCATCTTCGTTTCTACTAATACAGCCAAAGCATAAAATAAGTTAATGATCTTATTATATTATATGATGCTAAACGTGATCATAGAATTATAAAGTATGTTTCATGTTGGCATAAAAATAATGAAGTATTAATAAAACATTTGGAAGTATGTAATTTAACAATAGTAAAGACATTATATTTGCACACCACCAGGAAAAAAAGTCAAAAATACACAAAACCAGTGCATGATATAATATATTTACTTTTCTTTCACAGCATGTTATGAATTACTGACGGGGTCTAGCACATGAAAAACGACCTACGTATACCCGAACACAACACTTGTCAGGAGGAAACCCACAACACCTACTCGAATCCGGATAACACATTTCGAGCTGGTGAGATTCGAACCCAAGTTACGTTCTTCGAATCTCATGCTTCAGAGTGAGCAATACCGTTGAGCTGTTACATGGTTGGTGATAAAATATTTCCTTCTCGGGCAGCGTAAATAGAGAAAATTCAGTTAATTTATTTGGATGTATGTATAGTCTATATCAAACTTCAACTTGATTGTTCCTATAAAGGGCCACATCCATAATTATCATTCACATTCAATATTTAAGACAAAACCCCTGTTAACCAGACAAAGAACAAGATGATGCAAGTTCAAGAAATAGCAGAGACGTGTAAACATTTGCCCGAAAGATACGTACGTAAACAAGAAGAAGAATATCGTCATTTTAATACCACCTATGATCCGAATAATCCAAAGATTGCAGATATTCCTATTATTGATTTTAGTATTTTAACTTCATCAAGGATAGAACTCGATAAACTGACATCCGCACTCTCAACTTGGGGCTGCATTCAGGTATGTTATAATCGATAATTAGATGTTACAATCCGCCATAATATCATAAGTAGGATCGTAAAATTGTTTATTGATTCTATCAAGTTATCATGAAAGTTATTTATTTTATATAAACTTGTCTATCTGAGTATCTCAAACTTGAGAACCTCGTTTTATATATATTCTGCAAATCTATAACAGAAATTATTCATATGTGTCAAATGATATAATGAATGAATTTCGTATACTAATAGTAAAAATTATTCGTATTTAATTATTGATAAGTTTGTTAGGGATGATTATTTGAGATTATATGTTCTTGTGAGTTATTACATATCATTTGTTTTCAGGCAGTTAACCATGGAATTGAAAGTTCATTTTTGGAAAAACTGCGCGAAACTGGCAAACTTTTTTTTAAACTACCAGCGGACGAGAGGAACAAATGTTTGAGAGAGGAACATGATATCGAAGGTTATGGGAATGACAATGTTCTTTCTGATCACCAGACTCTTGACTGGAATGATAGGCTTCATCTTAGTGTTCTTCCACTACATCGACGAAAATATCAATTTTGGCCTCAAAATCCCACTCATTTCAGGTTAACCTCCTAGTAATCTCATAGTTAACTTATCATGTTTTTGATTGACAGATACTCATTACGGGCGGAGCCAGAACTTTAATTCGATGTTTGCACAAGATAATATTCGAAATAATCCTCCATATAATATAAAATAATAATATAATATGTAATTATTATAATGTACGTACTGAAAATGATACATATAACAAAGTTATATCCAGTTTAATTTTAAATGTAACAAAATTAACATCACTTAGTTTCCAAATCAAGTTTTTTTTTTTTTTTCGTGCAATTAAGCCCCAAATTATCTGTTGGACATTTCCAATTAAGTTTTATCTCCAAATTGGCAATATATGAATGGTATAACATGGTTAAAACCTTTAAAATAACATTACATGAATCTCTAAAAATTTTAAACAATATTTATTTAATGTAAAAGAAGATATTTTTATTAAAAAAACCCCAGCTAGCAAGGCGCTATGAGGAGAAAAACAAACAATCACAATTAAAAAATTTTAAACTATATAATCTTGACCGGTGGCACGCCGGTCTTTGCAAATTGACGTCACCTCTGTACTCATAAATTTTCGGTCTGATAAATACATTAATTATCACTAATTAAGTCTGATAAATACATAAATTATCACTAATTGTCTTGCAATTATGATCTGTTAGGGAAGTTCTTGATGAATATTGCTCAAAAATGGAGTTGATTAATGAGTTTTTTCTTAAAGCCATGGCTAAGTCACTAAACTTGGATGAAAATTGCTTTTGGGATCAATATGGGAAAACAGGGACGATGAATGCAAGATTTAACTATTACCCTGCTTGTCCATGGCCTGAAAAGGTGTTGGGATTCAAACCACATGCTGATAGTACAGCCATTACAGTTCTGTTGCAAGATAAAGAGATTGAAGGTCTTCAAATTTTGAAAGATGATCAATGGTTTCATGTTCCTATTGTGAATGAGGCTCTAACTATTAATGTTGGTGATCAAATCCAGGTAACGTTCAACGCCTAGCTAATACAGTTTGGTGTTCAAATCGAGGTAATTTTCCAAAACAGATTTTTGTTTATTATCAAGCTAGGTGACATAAAGCTTATGGATAATCACTCTTATTTTAGATTTGTTTTGTTTTTGTTTACTCTATCTTCATGTGAATAAGGGTTCCCTTTTTTCTGCTTAAATTATCACCGTGTTTTGCAACTTTTAATTAAAGATAATTTGATCATTAAATTTTAAATTGATACTGAAATTTGCAGATAATGAGTAATGGGATATTCAAGAGCCCGGTGCATAGAGTGTTTGTAGACTCAAAACGCGACAGGATGACACTCGCTATGATATGTAGGCCTCAAACTGAAAAGGATATAGGACCCGTGGAAGGGCTTATTACGGATAAAACACCAAGGTTATACAAGAATGTTACTATGACTACCGACTTCTTTTTCAAGTATTATCAGCATGGTATGAGAGCAATTGATGCATGCAAGATTTGACTATGATCGCCTTTATCGGCTCTTAAGTTCGTGTTTGTCTAAAACATTATGTATCTGTTACATTATGTTGGTTGTCAGTGTGACGACCTGGAAAATTTCGACTTATTTTTAAGTCAATTCTCTAAATGATTGAATGTTTTCGACACGATAAACAAGTATAATGACCTTAAAAAAAAAATTAAAACATTTTATGCATATTCATTTACCCATTCGACCATTCCTACGATTCACAAACTATATTATGTGTTTAAATGTATATGTATATATATAAATAACATATAAATAACTTGAAACAATAAGAATTAAGTATGTTATGAAGCATATTAATAAAGTATTAGACATATAATTTCATACTACAAACTTATTAGTTTTCGAGCAAAATATATCGCTAACTACGTATAGCTAGAAACTAGATAGGTAAACTAATAGATAAGGTTAATGACAAATGATAAAAATAAATAAATAATTTAAATTCATAAGCATACAACTCATTTTCTAATCTTTCTTTCATTCACAGTTGCAACATGATAAACACAATTCCGACATCATCTTTCACTTTACAGCACTACTCATCACTTTAATAATTCACAACAAGACATAAACCAATCAATCACCAATTTCCAATTCACAACACAATTCACGGAATATTTTATATTTCATTTCTTATTTTAGTTTTTATATTAAGTTCTAAGAAGTAGTTTGTGGTATAATTCAATATTGTACGGGTATTGTAATTCAAGATTCTACTAATAAAATATTAATAATAGTTTAGTTCTATATAGAATTAATTTGGTAGTTAACTAATAATGATATGAGTTTAAAATAATTAGTATTAGTAATTAGTAGATAATTAGTATTAGAAATTAGTAATAGTACTCCGTATATAACCTTTGTTGTCTAAATATAACTCAATCTAATATTATAACATTTATAAATATAAACTAAAATAACTAATAGTAAGATTGTGTAAATCTTTGAGGATATCCTTGTTTCTTCTGATTGTTTTTGCGTGTGAGATTTCAAGCAAACAAGTCACATCATTCAATCAAATTTCCATCCATATATATATATATATATATATATATATATATATATATATATATATATATATATATATATATATATATATATATATATATATATATATTATACATCATTCTAGTATTAACTTTCATCTATACAACACTCTTGAAAGGTGGACTTAAGTAAAATATGGGAATGGTAGCTGAATTTATGGGATATAGATAACACACACAACCACTCGTTTAACCATATCTAGTTGTTCTCTTTCTTTCCTACTAAATCACCTACTTTTGACCTGGGCCCCTTTAAATCCGAACTAAAATCTTTATAGATACTAACTATATTGATAATACTACTAACAATTTAGTAAATAAGTTATAATATGTAGTAGTAATAAAATAAGATGTGGATATGTGTGTATTCATGTGTAACTTTCAAATATATACTCAAAAGTCAATTTCTTTGGAGTGTTAACATAAATTATCGCAATTTTGTTTATGCATGCCATACCCATCGCCATTTTGTATGTGGCAGACCACACCCATCACATTATATATATAACCCATGTTTCTTGTTACTCATTATATATTTTCTTTCATCTATGTAAACATAAACATAACACTCAAATAAAATCATATAAAGAAAGGAGGACGTTAAGAGATAGGAGTATTGTAAGAATAACTCAGCTTCAAAACCTTTGAAGAATTAAGGTCACTTGTCTCGGAACAACCACACACGAATCCGAACCCGTAATTGTTGAATTGCGTGCTTTGCTTACAGTGAGTTCATTTGCTACCTTTTACTCTTTATATTTTTGGGACTGCGAATACATGCGTTGTTTTTACAACTGCTTTATTAAATGCTTTTGAAATATATTTTCAAATGAGAATACATGAAATGCTTTTATAAATGTTTGACGAGATAGACACAAGCAAAACATTCCTCGAATTAATTATTATGCAGACAGAAGTTCTGTGGATTATTATTGAATTAGTTGGACGTGATAATTGCCACTAATTGTTATGAATATTTTCCCCTGATTATTATTGCTTGGTAATCTAAGAATTAGAATCGGGTATGGCCCTAATTCACGCGAATCCTAAAGGTAGCTACCGGGTTTAACACCCCCACCCAGAATTTTCACTAGACGGAAGAGCTAGTGGGCGTAGTGTTTAGTACTTCGAGGTTTATATATTATACAGACGATATGTTTTGTTTTTGGGGATATTATTGATGCGCATTATATGTTAAGGTCGGTTACCAAGCCAAGCTATGAAAGCAAAGAAATGTGAATGTTATGAATCGAGAGAATGATTTTATACACATGTTATGTGTATGATATTTTGTACACGAGATATGTGTACGGTTATAAAGAATTATTGAAAATAGTTTCGTACACGAGATAGGTGTACTGTATTTAAATCTTGTGGTCTATCAAAATAATAAATTTTACTGTTTATGATAAACTTGTGAACTCACCAACCTTTTGGTTGACACTTTAAAGCATGTTTATTCTCAGGTATGAAAGAAACTTTCCGCTGTGCATTTGCTCATTTAGAGATAATACTTGGAGTCGTTCATGGCATATAGAGGTCTGTACCTCGCAATGGGACCAGCTATTGAAGACTTCGTCCAGGTGGATTAGGACGGGTCACTACAGGTGGTATCAGAGCGGTGGTCTTAGCGAACCAGGTCTTGCATTAGTGTGTCTAACTGGTAGTTGTTAGGATGCATTAATGAGTCTGGACTTCGACCTAGTAGTTGTTAGGATACATTAATAAGTCTGGACTTGAACCTGGTCTGCAGGTCAAAAGTTTGCATATCATTCTTGTTGAAAAATATCTACATATCCTTTTCAGTCTCGACAAATCTTATTACAATTATAGCATAGATGATGTACATACAAATTCATATCCCATCACATTAAACCATGTCTGACACGTTTCCTTAATTTCCTCCGTAATCTACGGGATCTTCTGTACTATATATGAGTATTAGGTATTCTATGTAATTAGAATATCATCTGATATCCGAAAATCATTTCATATCAAAAATCCTTAATTTAATCGTGCAAGATAAATTCTGCAACCAGTTCAAGTTCCTCAGATTCGATAGCTATTCTTATATGAATTTCTACTCGAACTCCGAAAGCCGTGTAACCAGAATGGATCATCAAATCAGCCATCATCAATTCTGGATGAATTGGGGATGTGTTCGTAGTCGACTTAACTAATGGAGACAAGAAGAGAGCGATCCTTTCCACCCACCCAACTGCACTCTTGGTGAAGATCCTGAAGCACTTACCGGCGAACCAGTTCGACACATCATTTTCACTCTCATTTCCCGGATAACTCGTAACGATTATATAGTATCTACCATTCTAAATCTTATTCATTCCCTTGTTCAAACCGCCAATCATCCCGGAGTAATCGAAGAAATCAACGAGCTTCGCGCTTGAGTAATCAATTCGAAGAATTTGGTGCAAAACTTACCAGCCTCATCAATATCACCAGCACCACTAGTACCAACAACATCACAAGCCTCAACATCGCAAGCCGCATTACGAGCATCAACGTCATGCGTACCGAAGGTACCGAGGGATACCAATAATAATGAGTGATGAAGTATTAATTCATTATTTCATTTACGTTGGAGAAATATCTCGCAGCGATTATGAAATCTCTAAAGTTCTAGAGATTATTCTTTCCTGATTTCAACTGCAAATCAAATGAGATTAATAGAATATTAACTCATTCATTCCATTTTACACCTAAAGAAAGTACATATACGTATATATTTATAAGGATTGTAATAAAAGTTGATTTGTACAAGCTATTATGTGTGAAATTTTCCTTAACGGGTAGGTAATATAACAACCCGACTTTTTCATTAGATTTTCATTAACTTTCCTTTACATACTTAATGACGTTACATAAATTCCACGATTTTCAATGTAAATATTTTTTTTAAAATATACTACTTTTGATATATGTTAATTTATCACTAGAAAATTTTGAAGCTTAATAATTCAAAAACTAATAATTAAGTTAATAATTCAAACTAATAATATGATTTAATAATTTAAATCAATAATTCAGTCTATGATATTATTATTATATTTTATATATAATGGATACAAAATTTGTGACCACTTGCCAATTAGTTCCATCAATTACTCCACTAATCTCTTTTCATGCTTAAATAATAGGTAACCCATGTATCCCACTTACGGTAATTAATATAATTAATACTTCGTATATATACTTATAAAAGAGATATTTAAATATAATATTAATAATTGATTGGAACCTGTTTTCCATGTTAATCTTAGCAAAATGATGTAGGGTAACCGCATTATTTGACGCAAGTGTTCCTTCAATCAATTGACCACTGTAAATTAAGGCAAAACAAAAATATGGTTGTTATATTAAATTAACAGATAAGTATTTATCATATGTGTAATCTTTCAAAATTGTAAATATAGTGAATTCTTTATAAAATTTATATATAGTAGCAAAGCAAAACTTACAATAAGTTTCGAAAAGCGAAATCTATTGATTCAAAATTCTGCCTATTAAGACGAGCGATATTCAAGTCTTTCGATCCCACGAGCTCGCCAACAACATCTATATCCATTCCATAATTTAGAATTTCATTTTAATCAAATATAAAATTTGAAGACAACACAGTATGTACTTGATAGAATTGAAATGTTATTCTTAGACCACTCCCTATAGTTCATTACCCGCTCATTACCCGTTCATTACCCGTCATTATCCGTAACTAACCATAGGTACGAACTAGTTACCCGCTTTAGTTACCCGCATCCACCATCAATTTAACGGAAGTTTTAAGTTTAGTTATAGGAATTGTGGGTCCAGTGGCTTTTTATTGTTGGACTTGATGCTTTATTGCTTGTACATTGTATATTAAGAGGAATATTGTTTTAGCCATTATAGAGAGTGTTTATTTATGAGTTAGTTATAGGATATTGGTGTTGATGTGGCGCTTATGTGGAAAGTGTCACAAATTTTCCATGAATTTCCTTATCTACCTATAATTCTTTATAATCCTCATACCATGAGGTGAACCATCCTAATCTATATATTGATGATTTTGATGCTGCTAAAAATTGATGTTAATACAATTATTAAAATAAATGGATTAAAAAAAAAACATCACGTGTAAGCATGAAAAAGTCAAATTTTTGAAAAACATGAAAATAACTTTCGCAAATTGCGCCGCATGCTTTCTAATTTCTAGGACAAACTTGATCTTATCTATAGTTTCTATTAAAATGTCATTAATATAAATAAATTTTAATTTTAATTTTTTTTATAAACGGCATAATAGTATATATTATATATATGAAAACGAAACATTTACAAGGAATTCCAATTACATAAAAGCACATACATCTATAGAACCAAAAACGAGAAAAATTATAGAGACCGAGACGAAAAGACTCCACAGATGGCAGGAAAATGCCTTAGTTCATTCATTATCATTAAGGGCGAGATTGGACTTGAAAAGAATTAACTTAACAAGCTGGAATGGTAACGGGGCACAGTGTTGGCAATTCAACGACAGAGCACCCCTAACCATCCAAAATTCTCTCGACCAAAACGACTACTCCAGGATTGGGGCAAAAAACCTGCGTGGAGTATAACATATTATCCAATCCCGAATCTCTTTGATAAAAGAGCTAGCGAATCGTAAGCACGTGGATTTGCTAACCATACATCCCATTCGATTTTGATGCCTTTTATCCTATTAGAGAACCATTCAAAACTTTTAAGTTGGATGTCTTTAAAGACCAAAGTGCTAGTCGGTTTAGCTTTAGTGAATGTGAAAACGTTTCTATTCTTCCAAATCGAATATCCTGTAACCCATTCGGTAGCTTGCCACAATTGTTTACCAACATCGGTAGTAAACGTGTGACCGTTCCCGAGAAAAGCTTCATTTATACTCATGTTTGAAAAAGGACCAAGATTCCACCAATCGAAAACCCTGCTCCAAACGTCGAAAGCAAAACAACATAAAATGATGGAGTGATCCACCGATTCAAGCCCGTTGTCACAAACCGGGCATCGAACCGTACCCAAATCCATCCCACGCTTATCAAGTTCGACTCTCGTAGGTAACCGTTTGTGATGAGTACGCCAAATAAACAATTCGACTTTAAGCGGGACAAGGTAGTTGAGAATCGTCTTAATACACGAGGAAGTGTTGGGTAGATTGGCACGAACTAAGAGATCCATGAGCTTCTTAACCGAAAACGACCCATCCTTGCTCCAAGACCATGACCATTCTTCACGACCTGAGCTACATGGAACAAAACTCGATAAAAGGTTAGTAAGGTTGGTGAGGTCCCCGACCAATCTCCCCGAGATATCGCGGGACCAACACCAAGAGGTATGAATATTGGAGCCCTCCCAACGGACGCGGTCAAGGACGGTGGAATCTTTATTGGAATCAAGTCGAAAAAGTCTATTAAATTTATCTTTTAGTAAACAATCCCCAACCCAATAATCGCCCCAAAACCGAGTGCTAGAACCATCAGAAATCCTTTTTTTAAACGAATGTGCGAAAGCAGAGTTATCAATAAAAATATTTTTACCCACTTTAAGAATACCCACCCAAGTGGAAGAGACTCGAGAAGAAGGGGAGAAAATGATGAACTTAGACCCCCATCTTCACCATAAATAGTTTTTATAATCGACACCCAAAGCGAGTCATTTTCATTATAAAAACGCCCCCACCATTTAGAAAGCAAAGCCCGATTTTTAAATGCAAGAGGGACAATATCCAACCCACCGAACTCACGAGGTAATAGACATGAATCCCATTTAATCCATGCCATTTTTGAGACCTCGGAGGACCCACCCCAAAAAAGCGTCGTCTCAGACCCTCCATTTTTTCAATGACACACGATGGGAATAAATATAATGAAAAAAAATAGAGAGGTAGACTAGATAATACCGCTTTAATTAGGGTGAGCCTCCCGCCATATGATAATGATATAGCTTTCCAATCCGCGAGTCGCTTACCAAACTTATCAAAAACTGGGTCCCAAGCTTTAGATTGCTTCATAGACGAACCAAGCGGAAGACCCAGATAGGTGATCAGGAATGTACCTGCTACACAACAAGCCAGGCTACCATATTTTTAGTTTCAGATTTGGATACCCCGATACCATAAACACAACTCTTATGGAAATTGATTTTTAATCCCGATGTCGATTCAAATCATTTAAGAATTTTAGTAAGGTTTTGCACGTTTCGTCTATTCCATTCGCCAAAAAACAAGGTGTCATCCGCGTATTGCAAGTGCGTGACACGAACAACCCCCCGCCCTATAGGAATCCCCGAGAACCGGTCGTGAGAGGTGGCCAATTTAGTGAGGTGGTTTAAACCTTCCGCAACCATGATGAAGAGATAAGGGGATAGGGGATCCCCTTGTCTCACGCCTTTCTGAAGAGCAAATTCTTTTGTTGGGGACCCGTTTACTAAAATTGAGATAGACGCAGATGAGAGGCAAGCGTGAATCCATTTCCGCCAACGATGACCAAACCCCATTAGTTCCATGATTTCCATAAGAAAGTCCCAACTAATACTATCAAAGGCTTTCTCAAAATCGACTTTAAATAAGAAGCCTTTCCTTTTAGTAACCTTGACATCATGAAGAACTTCGTTTGCGATTAGGACGCCATCTAGAATATACCGGTTTTTGATGTATGCACTTTACTTGAAACCAATGACTGAAGATATCACCCTTTGAAGCCTTTTAGTTAAAACTTTTGATAGTATTTTGAATAAACAACCGATTAAACTAATTGGTCGATAATCCCCGAAGCCTAGTGGGTCGTTCTTTTCGGTATTAAGGCGACAAAAGAAGAGTTACAACCTTTAGAAATTTCGCCGACATCCCAAAAACGAGTAAACACCGCAAGAAGATCCTCTTTTACAACGTCCCAATGTGTTGTAAAAAATTTCATATTAAAACCGTCGGGCCCCGGGGCCTTTTCGCCCCCACAATCTTTAATGGCATCATGAATTTCGAAAAGTGTAAATGGTACTTCCAGGCTCGATGCCTCATCGATGGTGAGCATTTTTTCTAATGGACCCCGAATTTTGAAAGTACGCTCGTTTGTGTTGCTAAAACGATTTTTGAAATATGAAAAGGCGGCCAACTTGATTTCGTTCGGGTTCTCCGTCCATAAACCGTTTAAATTAATACCCCTAATGTTGTTTTTGTTTTGCCTTCTTTTAATGCACGAGTGAAAATACTTGTTGTTCTCATCCCCATCGATTACCCATTTAATTCTAGCCTTTTGCTTCAATAAGGTCGCTTTTTCCTTATCTTTAAGAACCCACTTTTTTTTCGAATCCAACCACGAAGCGATCTCCGTATCCGAGAGATCACGAGACCCAAGGAGGTTTTCCCATTCAGAAATTTCTTTGTGAAGGGTGTCGATCTCAACATTTAAACTGTTAAATTTTGGGTTGCACTTTTCTTTCAACTCCACTTTGACATTCTTTAGTTTATCACGAAAAACACAATCCGCCCTGGGGTTTCGAATGACGGTACCCCACGCATCTTTTATCAAGTCGACACATTTCTCATCCTCGAACCAATTATTAAGGATCCTAGTTGATTTTGGCCCAAAAGCATTATTCAAATCTTGCAGGATGATGGGGCAATGATCGGAGTAATCTCTATCAAGAGTACACGGGGAAATACCAGCCCATGATGCATAACATGATTTCGAGACCAAGAACCTATCAAGTTTACTATATTTTAACCCGTCATTGCTGATTCTCGTAAACTTCATGCCTCCCAATGGAATTTCAATAAGGTTCGCCTTCTCGATAAAATCGTTGAACATCTTTGCTCTATTTTCAATAAATTCACAATTTTTCCTTTCTGATCTTCGCCTTACTTCATTAAAGTCCCCGCAAATAATCCAATCATCAACATCTACCTACATAATATTATCAAGACTTTCCCATAGCATTTGTTTCAAAGTATCATTATGTGGCCCATAAACATTTAATATAATAGAATCAACACTTTTGCCCGCCCAACGACCACAAATCCCCAAGAAAAATTCTTGTTCAACCGCCCCGGATACACAAAATCTAGAAGGGTCCCATATCGTTATTGACCCACCCGACAGCCCCACCGATGGTTTAAAAATATATTCGAAGTTTTTATTACCCCATAACGATTCGATCATAAAATCAGTGACACGTTTTCTTTTTGATTCTTGGATGGTGAAGATGTCCGGGTTATGAAAACGAATTACATTTTTTATCCAATTAAACTTTTCTTTTTCAAGTTTCCCGAGCCCACGTACATTTAAAGAAATTATCTTCATTTTAAGTAAATTAATTAGAAGAAAACAAAGTGGGAGATAGAGTTACTTCCCTGACGGTGGCCCAACCCATTCAAGCCCGATCTCTGTCCCGAATTCTTTTAGCCCCGAGCTACCATTTGAGAGTGCATGTTCGTTGCTTGAAGTTGGTTTGCAGGGAGCCTTCGAGATTGAGTGTTCACTGATTGATCCCATATTGGCCGACCCAGCAGCCATCACTTTAGCACTACTTTTTTTGCTGTTAACCTTGCTGTTCACCTCATTCTCAAACGCCGAATCATGGACCAGATTAATATTACTTGCACTTTTGTTCGACGATACATTTTTTCCACACACCTTCACACCTTTAAAGGTGGGTAGAAACGAACATATATCTTCCTTATATAACGGAGGAGGTTGGTAACCTGGAGGAACATCACTGGAATTACACGATTTTTTATTTTCAATGTTGATCGGCGACAAATTTGGTTTCGAACTAGTCATGTCATTCTGATCGGTATTTGACTTATATGACGCATATTCAACACCAGGTGAATATACAGGAATTGGTGGAGGCCCATCGTCTACATGGACCTGACATGAATTAGTTGCCGGATTTAGCCCAACAGTAGACCCAGGCCCGCTTACCATCTCGATGTTGTCATTAACTTCCTCCAATACATGGTTTTGGCCCAAATTGTTCTCATTAGTAGGTGTGAGATTAATTGGCTCGTTAACAATAGAGGGCTCCGAGATATTATTATTCGGATTGCGCAACACACCTTCCGAACCATGCATCGACACATTATTAGCTTCCGATTTATTTTCATGGAAACTGCTTTTCGATACCCGACATTTAGAGTGTGTATCCTCTACTTGTTCTTTTTGATAATTAGACATCATTTCTTCAAAGAAATCTGTGGCCATTTCATTATCCTCATTCTCAATTTCTATCGATTTATGATCATCCGACTCTGAAACGCCACCACTCCCATCACCATCATCACAGTCATATTTAGTGTCAATTTCGAAAATCCCATTAACTTCTTCAGGAACATAAGCGAAGAAAATCAAGCTATCTGAAATTACCCGAACTATATCATGTACTAAATGAGCATCCGTAAGTTTAACCAACACTTTAGCAACAACCAAGTTTTGATTACTGATAATGCTAAAAATGAACATATATTTCATAGCATTATTCCTCAAGAAAGACAAGCTTTTAGTTGCAATTGTTCTATTTACAAGTGATATTCGTTTAAATAATAAAAGGTGAAGATAAAAGACAGATTCGACGAATTGAAGACGCAAACGACCAAAAAGCTCAAAAGTAAAAAATACAATCAAAGAGGTTCCAATTATTGATAAGAAATGTCTCAGAATTACAAGAGTACAAGATTCAAAACACAAAGTACAAGATATTAAATTGTACGCAAGGACGTTCAAAAATCCGGAACCAGGACCAGAGTCAACTCTCAACGCTCGACGCAACGGACTAAAAATTACAAGTCAACTATGCACATAAATATAATATAATATTTAAATAATTCTTATAATTATTTATATATTATATAATATATTATAAACTGTCGGTAAATTAAAAGACAAACTTGTGTGAGCTGGTTTTACAAACTCTGCGAGTTGCGAAGTTTGTAGTGAAAAAATTACGCGAGTCGCGGAGACTCCCTGGACCAAAATCCCTATAAAAGCCAGCGCAATTCGACGAGTAAAAATATCCAAAAATCTAACTCTTTCTCAATATATACGTAAATATATATATATAATTTATATTTTAATTTTAATTTTAAATCCTAATAATAAGGGTATGTTAGCGAATGTTGTAAGGGTGTAAGTCGAAATTCTGTCCGTGTAACGCTACGCTATTTTTAATCATTGTAAGTTATGTTTATATTATTTTCATTAATGTCTCGTAACTAAGTTATTATTATGCTTATTTAAGCCGAAGTAATCATGATGTTGGGCTAATTATTAAAATTGGATAATTGGGCTTTGTACCATAATTGGGGTTTGGATAAAAGAACGACACTTGTGGAAATTAGACTATGGGCTATTAATGGGTTTTATATTAACTAAACAATACCTTGTTAATTTAATATACAAACTTATAATTCGATGTATTTATATACAACCACATACGCTTGACTGGGTACGGTGGGCGGGATATCTATTAATACCAATAATTATTCATTTTACCGGACACGGAACTGGATTAATAGTTAATAGACTTGTTGAAACAGGGTGAATTACATTCAAGGGTAATTGGTGTAATTGTTAACAAAGTAGTAAAACCTTGGTTTACACGCAGTCGATAACCTGGTGTATTCATTAAACAAAGTATTAAAACCTTGTTACAATTCGAATCCCCAATTAGTTGGAATATTTGACTTCGGGAATAAGAATAATTTGACGAAGGCTTTCGCTCTTTATATTTATGACTGATGGACTATTATGGACAAATTCGTATGTACATATTAAATAATCCAGGATAAAGAACAATTAACCCATGGGCATAAAACTAAAATCAACACGTCAAACATCATGATTACGGAAGTTTAAATAAACATAATTCTTTTATTTCATATTTAATTTCCATTATTTTATATTTAATTGCACTTTTAATTATCGTAATTTTATTTATTGTTATTGTATTTAATTGCACTTTTAATTTTCGTACTCTTTAATTATCGTAATTTTATTTTATCACACTTATATTTATCGCAATTTCCTTATCGTTATTTACTTTACGCTTTAAATTTAGTCTTTTATTTATTTATAATATTTTACATTAGGTTTTAACTGCGACTAAAGTTTTAAAATCGACAAACCGGTCATTAAACGGTAAAAACCCCCCTTTTATAATAATAATATTACTTATATATATATTTGTATTTTTATAAAATAAAACTAATATAGCGTTAAGCTTTGTTAAAAGATTCCCTATGGAACGAACCGGACTTACTAAAAACTACACTACTGTACGATTAGGTACACTGCCTATAAGTGTTGTAGCAAGGTTTAAGTATATCCATTCTATAAATAAATAAATATCTTGTGTAAAATTGTATCGTAT
Organism: Rutidosis leptorrhynchoides; assembly: GCF_046630445.1. Classification (NCBI taxonomy): domain Eukaryota; kingdom Viridiplantae; phylum Streptophyta; class Magnoliopsida; order Asterales; family Asteraceae; genus Rutidosis; species Rutidosis leptorrhynchoides. The sequence goes on along the minus strand of NC_092343.1, from coordinate 201,834,411 downwards.
TTAATAGTATTTCGTTGTAAAATTTAATAGTATTTTATACCCCTTAGCTTTAACTATCAAGTATTTTTGGCGCCGCTGCCGGGGAATCTTAAAATCTAGCTTAAAAGCCGGAAGCGAAACGCTAATATAAAAAAAAATTATTTTTAGTTTACTTTTATAAAAAAATACGCTTTTGTAAAAATACGTTTTAAATATTCGAAAATATAAAAAGAAAAACAAAAATATGAATATTTTTAAGAGTTTGTTAAATATTTAAGTTTTATAAAGTTTCTTTATTTTTATTTTATAAAAATATAAGTCTTATTTAAATATTTTATATTTATTTAAAACATATAAAAAATTTTAAAACCGAAAAAAAAAATTAATATTAACTTATTTTTAAGATTTTTATTTTTAATAAGTATTTTTATTTTAAGTTTTTGAAATATATTTTATATAAATTATATATCTATTATTTTTTCAAATTATTATAAAAAAAAAACGAACTGGGCCAGATTAAAATCGAAGCCCAAAGTATATTTTAATTATAAAACAAAACTGGGCCGAACTGTTTCAGCCCAATCGGAGCCCAGTATTATCAAACCCCGCGACTTGCGGATTTTTCCAGCAGGGAGTAACGCGACTCGCGGAGTTCTCTCTGACAGGCCACAGGAAGCCCTAATCTTGCATTAATTACGGAGTATATTTTAATTTTTATTAATAAAACCCTAATTAGGGTTTGATTAGTTAATTAATATTAATTAATTTAGTTTTATTTACTTAATTTGTAATATTAAGTTTATTTAGTTTTATTAATATATAAAAATTAATAGTTTTATAAAATAAATAATATAAAAATAATATTTTTATAAAAATTGTACTTTTTACAACTTTTAGTATATTTTTATATTTTGTCCCTTTTTAATTGTTTTAGCGTAATATTTGTATTTTTCGCTCATATTTAGTTTTAAATATAGTTTTTGTCATAATTATTTTTATTTCTAGATTTTTAGGCTTTGCCGTAAAATCCCTTAAGTGCTTTTTCTTTAGACTAAGATTTAGGTGCTTTAGAATTTTGCGACGCCTTTTTAAGTTTTAGTTCTTTTTAAGATATTGCCATTTGGGATATAGTTTTACTTGTAAGCTTTAATATTTTTAGACGCAACTTTTAGTTTTTAGTTTTTAGTTCCTTTTTAAGTTTCAACGCGCTACATTTTTATTTTTATTTTTCGACGTCTTTTACCTATGTATCAATTATCACTCCAATTAGTAATCTCAATTTGCAATTTTAATTTTAAGTTAGTGATAGTAATAAGGTTGGGTTAGTCGAGTGTTTTTAAAATTTTATAAGTCGCTCTTTTTCTTTTCTTTTTTGACCTTTTTCGACGCGCTCTTTTTCTTTCTTATTTCTCGCTATTCTAGTTTTAGGACATAGATTTTTATTCTACTTCTTATCTAAATTTCTTAAAATTACGAAAATTTATTTTAAGTGGTTAAATTGATAGACATCAAAATTTTCTGGTTCGTAGTAATAGTTGGATTTGTACGTGGACCGGGTTATTGGAGCCAAACAGTACTCAATTATATTGAGACCAAACGAATACTGCCCCTCTGCTGCATCTTTTGGCTATTCGAAACGTGGGCAAAATCAGAAAAGTCTATTAACTGGGTAACTTATATAATTTTTCTTTCCTTTTAAAAACTAATAGGATATTCAGTGAATGCACCGAACAAGACGTTCACCACCTTTTGTACGTTCACCACCTGTAACTAGATCAAGACATCTAGCAAATATTACCGCCGTTGATTTTTCTTCAGAATCGTCATCCAGTCGACCAAGTACTCCAATCCAAATTTTTGATAATCCATTTTTTGAACCCGACCTCACAATTGAGAATCCGGAGAATATTCAGGGACAATTCATAGATCCTGAACCATTAATCTTTCCTCCGGAACCACCAATCATTCAAACAGAGATTGTTGAGGAACAAACCATTAAATCAGAATCCTCTAGTGATTCAGATTCAACAAATTCAATTATGGAAAATCTGGAACCTTTAAGTATGGAAGACCTAATGAGAGCTAAACGCACTGGCCAAGGTCACGCAATTACTCATCCAGACATTAATGCGCCAGATTATGAAATCAAAGGACAAATTATACACATGGTGACTAATCAATGCCAATTTAGTGGTGCGCCGAAGGAAGATCCAAATGAACATCTTCGTACCTTTAATAGGATCTGCACACTATTTAAAATCCGAGAAGTTGAAGATGAACAGATATATCTCATGTTATTTTGCTGGACTTTAAAGGGAGAAGCCAAAGATTGGTTGGAATCATTACCTGAAGGGGCGATTGATACATGGGGCGTTTTAGTTGAAAATTTTCTTAAACAATTCTTTCCGGCATCTAAAGCCGTAAGACTTCAAGGAGAAATTGTTACGTTCACACAGAAACCGAATGAAACTCTATATGAGGCGTGGACTAGATTTGGAAAGTTATTAAGAGGATGTCCGCAACATGGTTTAGACACCTGTCAAATAGTACAAATATTCTACCAAGGATTTGACATCACTACAAGGAAAGACATCGATATAGTAGCTGGTGGTTCTATTATGAAGAAAATCGAAACTGATGCTTATAAAATTATTGATAACACTGCTTCCCACTCACATGAGTGGCATCAAGAAAAAGATATCGTTAGATCATCTAAAGCAACTAGAGCCGATTCTAGCCATGACTTAGATTCCATTTCTGCAAAGATAGATGCTGTCGAGAGACGAATGGAAAAGATGACTAAAGATATACACTCAATACGAATTAGTTGTGAGCAGTGTGGAGGACCACATTTGACAAAAGATTGTCTTAGTATTGAGCTAACGATGGAACAAAGAGAGATACATAAACCAAAGGCCTGGAATTAATTATCAGAATAATTATCAACCGCCAAGACCGATCTACAATCAAAACCAGAATTATAATCGAAATGTTCCATACAACAACCAATAAGGTCCTAGTAATCAACAAGTATCCAACAATACTTACAATCAGCAAAGACCTAATTTTCAAAACAAACCACAACAAACCGATGATAAAAAGCCAAATTTAGAAGATATGATGACGAAGCTAGTTGAAACTCAAACGCAGTTTTTCACATCTCAGAAACAAACTAATGAACAAAATGCTCAAGCATTTAGAAATCAACAAGCTTCTATTCAAAATTTGGAACAAGAAGTAAGTAACCTAGCAAGGTTAATAGGTGAAAGAAAACCGGGAAGTTTACCTAGTGATACAAATGCAGACCCCCGGAATGAAACAGCTAAAGCCATTACCACAAGAAGTGGTACAACACTTAAACCACCTGAAATACCTGAAATTTCTGATGAAGCTATTCCTACTCCACAAAAACCACAACCTGATCAAGATAAGGAAAAAGAACCGGTAGTTAAAAAGGTTAATGAAGATAACACAGTTAAGGCTAAACCTTATGTTAAACCATACCAACCACCACTTCCTTACCCGAGTAAATTGAAAAAAGAGAGACTTGAAGCAGAGCAATCCAAATTCTTGGATATGTTTAAACAGATAAATGTCAATCTTCCTTTCATTGATGTGATTTCAGGAATGCCTAGATATGCTAAATTTCTGAAAGATCTGATCACGAATAGAAAGAAAATGGAAGAACTCTCGGCTGTCACTATGAATGCTAATTGTTCAGCAGTGCTGTTGAATAAGATACCAGAAAAACTATCTGATCCAGGAAGTTTCACAATTCCATGTTTTCTGGGAAGTCTTAGTTCAATAGAAGCATTGGCAGATTTAGGTGCTAGTATAAATTTAATGCCGTATTCACTATACGCTAAACTAGACCTTGGAGAATTGAAACCAACAAGAATAAGCATACAACTAGCCGATCGATCAATAAAATATCCTAGAGAGATAATGGAGAACATGCTAGTTAAAGTTGGTACTTTAGTATTTCCAGTAGATTTTGTTGTTCTGGACATGGAAGAAGATTCTCAAGTTCCTCTCATATTAGGAAGGCCATTCTTAAACACGGCTAAAGCAATGATAGACGTGTTTAGTAAGAAATTGACCCTAAGTATAGAGGATGAGAGTGTTACCTTTTCAGTTGATAGAGCAATGCAACAACCGCAATCTGCAGATGATACATGTTATTATATTCAAACTATAGATTCACATGCAGAATTATTAGAAGAATTTCCAGAATTACAAGGAACAGGAGAATGTTCTTTAGGAGAAGGTACTGAACCAATTGATGAAGTTGAAATGTTAGCTACACTAATAGCTAATGGATATGAACCAACAACAGAAGAAATTCAAATGCTAAAAGAAGAAGACAGATATCGATACAAATCATCGATAGAAGAACCTCCGACATTAGAGTTAAAGCCACTTCCAAACCATTTGGAATACGCTTATTTACATGGTGAATCTGAATTACCTGTAATAATATCGTCTTCTCTTACTGAAAATGAGAAATCACAACTCATTTCTGTGTTGAAAGCTCATAAACCAGCTATTGCATGGAAGATTCATGATATCAAAGGAATAAGTCCTTCGTATTGCACATATAAAATCCTTATGGAAGAAGGTCATAAAACGTATGTGCAACGCCAATGAAGACTAAATCCTAATATGCAAGATGTTATTAAAAAAGAAATTATTAAACTGCTAGATACAGGTTTAATTTATCCGATTTCTGATAGTCCATGGATAAGCCCAGTTCTATGCGTGCCTAAGAAGGGTGGCATGACTGTTATTACAAATGAGAAAAATGAGCTTATTCCTACTAGGACTGTAACAGGATGGCGTGTGTGTATTGATTATAGAAAATTAAATGACGCCACCAGAAAAGATCACTTTCCCTTACCTTTCATTGATCAAATGTTGGAAAGATTAGCCGGAAATAGTTACTATTGTTTTCTAGATGGTTTTTCCGGATACTTTCAAATTCCAATAGCACCCGAAGATCAAGAGAAAAAAAACGTTCACGTGCCCTTATGGTACTTTTGTTTACAAACGCATGCCATTTGGACTTTGCAATGCCCCTGCAACCTTTCAAAGGTGCATGATGGCGATTTTTCACGACATGATAGAAGAATGCATGGAAGTTTTCATGGATGACTTTTCAGTCTTCGGTGATACATTTGAATCATGTCTAGTTAATCTGGAACGAATGCTTATTAGATGCGAACAATCAAATCTAGTACTTAATTGGGAGAAATGCCATTTCATGGTTAAAGAAGGCATCGTTCTTGGACATAAAATTTCAAATGAAGGAATTGAAGTGGATAGAGCTAAAGTAGATGTAATTGCTAAACTTTCACATCCCACAAATGTTAGAGGAGTTAGAAGTTTTCTAGGGCATGCCGGTTTTTACCGACGTTTCATAAAAGATTTTTCTAAAATTGCCACTCCTATGAATAAACTCCTAGAAAAAGATGCTCCATTCATCTTTTCAGATGAATGCATCAAATATTTTAATATTCTTAAAGAGAAACTCACTAATGCGTCGATCATGATAACACCAAATTGGAATCTACCGTTTGAACTAATGTGCGATGCAAGTGATTTTGCAATGGGAGCCGTTTTAGGACAAAGGATTGAAAAACAATTTCAACCTATATATTATGCTAGTAAGACGTTACAAGGAGCACAAACGAACTATACAAATACTGAAAAAGAACTCCTTGCTATTGTCTTTGCTTTTGACAAATTTCGATCATATCTCGTTCTAGCAAAAACGGTGGTCTATACCGACCATTCTGCTCTTAGATACCTATTTTCGAAACAAGATGCCAAACCAAGATTAATCCGTTGGATCTTACTCTTACAAGAGTTCGATATTGAAATCCGAGATAAAAGAGGAGCAGAAAATCTCGCCGCTGATCATCTTTCTCGTCTTGAAAATCCCGAATTAGAAGTTCTAAATGAATCGGCCATACAAGACAACTTTCCTGATGAATATCTATTGAAGATAGATTATAATGAAATTCCATGGTTTGCAGACTATGCAAACTACTTAGTTTGTGGATTCCTTGAGAAGGGATTATCGTACCAAAAACGAAAGAAATTCTTCAGTGATATAAAACACTATTTCTGGGAAGATCCACATTTGTTTAAAAGTTGTCCCGATGGAATAATACGCCGATGTGTATTCGGAGATGAAGCTAGTAAAATCTTAAACCATTGTCACACAGAACCAACAGGAGGGCATTATGGACCTCAACTTACAGCAAGAAAAGTTTATGATGCTGGATTCTATTGGCCTACAATTTACAAAGACGCGCACCTTCTTTGCAAATCCTATGATGCTTGTCAAAGGGCCGGAAAAATAAGTCAACGTGATGAAATGCCACAAAATGTCATTCAAGTATGTGAAGTATTTGACATTTAGGGTATTGACTTTATGGGTCCATTTCCAAAATCTCATAATAATATATACATTCTCGTAGCCATTGATTATGTATCTAAATGGGCGGAAGCACAAGCTCTCCCAACTAACGATGCACGAGTTGTAGTCAACTTTTTAAAACGTCTTTTTGCAAGGTTTGGAACACCGAAAGCTTTAATAAGTGATCGGGGTACTCATTTCTGTAATAATCAACTTGAAAAAGTTCTCAAAAGATATGGAGTAACTCATAAAATCTCCACTGCATATCATCCACAAACAAGTGGACAAGTTGAAAATACCAACCGAGCTTTAAAACGTATTTTAGAGAAAACCGTATGATCAAATCCGAAGGAATGGTCCATAAAATTGGAGGATGCACTCTGGGCTTTTAGAACAGCCTACAAAACTCCAATTGGAACCACACCTTTTAGACTCGTTTATGAAAAAGCATGTCATCTTCCAGTAGAAATTGAACACAAAGCATTTTGGGCTTTGAAGACATGTAATCTTGATTTACATGAAGTCGGACGTCTACGATTAAGTCAAATAAACGAATTAGAAGAATTAAGACATGAAGCATACGAAAATTCGTTAATCTATAAGGAAAGAACGAAGAAATGGCATGATAAAAGAATCAGAAGTTCAAAAGAATTTAAAGAAGGAGATAGAGTTCTTCTTTTCAATTCACGATTCAAGCTATTTCCTGAAAAATTGAAATCAAGATGGTCTGGACCATTCATAGTCAAAAGAGTTTTCCCATACGAAATGATAGAATTAATAAATTCAAATGGGATTGAATTTAAGGTTAATGGTCACAGAGTTAAACATTACATACATGGTCCAATGGAAGTTGACAATGAAGTTAATCACAATTTCGATACCACAGCTAACTAAGTGTGGGGAGAATCAAGTATTTTATAGGATAATATGTATTTCTGTTAGATTTAGATTTTCTGTTTTCGTGTAGTTCTCGAAAATGGAACCCGAATGGTCTTTCCCTAGCAGACCCTAAAGAACTAGTCTTCTCCCCCCATTCTGAATTTTTATTTTTTTTAGGTTTTTACGAAATGAAGACTTCCTGTGAACTAAACCATGGTCTAATGCTACACGCTTTGATCACTAAACGTAATAATGACACACTTCCAAGTGAAATAGTATCATTAATCAGAGGTAAATTGGACGGAGTAAGAAAAGAATCCAGATGCGAAGATAATAAGCCACAACTTGGTAAAGGAAAATCAAAATCCGCAGCGAAAAGAAGAGCACGACACCTTGAAAAATGTCACAAATGCGGAAAATGGTCACACGAAGGTAAATGTTCAAATAATCAAACCTATTCAAACACCGAATTTGTTACTTTATGCAGAGATGGACCGTTCATATGTTTAGAAGAAAAAACATTAAATGCTCGAGGTTACGCCTATGTAGCCATGAAAAATCAATTAGTCCGACTATCTTATGAGTGGGCTAGAGCATATCACTAAGAAATATATTTCACAGGTAAGTCTGTAGAGTTTTTATTTTTATTTTTATTTTTAACCTTTTGATAATAAACGCTAATTTGTTCGCTATAAAGTATTAAATTGGTATTCGATAAAATTAGGTCTTGCGACCGAAATTATTGATATCATTCAAAAATTTATTACATCACTGCGAATTTAACGTTTATTCTTAAGGTATGAATATCTTTAATCAATCAACCCAAAATATTTCAAAAATTCGTCATGAGTTAAATTAGGTCATGGAACCGAAATTACTTTACCGAAAAGAGGGGGCGCATATTTTTGATAATATTTGATTGATTAAAGTGGGATAAAAGCCAAAAAAAAATTTATTTTATTTTTACCATGTTTTTAAAATTAATATATATTTAAAATTGTAAATGAAATGTCCCGTTCTTATTGATTAAAAACGTTCCATATTAATTGATTTCGTTGCGAGGTTTTGACCTCTATATGAGACGTTTTTCAAAGACTGCATTCATTTTTAAAACAAACCATAACCTTTATTTCATAAATAAAGGTAAAAAAAGCTTTACGTAGATTATCAAATAATGATAATCAAAAATATCCTGTTTACACACGACCATTACATAATGGTTTACAATACAAATATGTTACATCGAAATCAGTTTCTTGAATGCAGTTTTTGCACAATATCATACAAACATGGACTCCAAATCTTGTCCTTATTTTAGTATGCAACAGCGGAAGCTCTTAGTATTTACCTGAGAATAAACATGCTTTAAACGTCAACAAAAATGTTGGTGAGTTATAGGTTTAACCTATATATATCAAATCGTAACAATAGACCACAAGATTTCATATTTCAATACACATCCCATACATAGAGATAAAAATCATTCATATGGTGAACACCTGGTAACCGACAATAACAAGATGCATATATAAGAATATCCCCATCATTCCGGGACACCCTTCGGATATGATATAAATTTCGAAGTACTAAAGCATCCGGTACTTTGGATGGGGTTTGTTAGGCCCAATAGATCTATCTTTAGGATTCGCGTCAATTAGGGTGTCTGTTCCCTAATTCTTAGATTACCAGACTTAATAAAAAGGGGCATATTCGATTTCGATAATTCAACCATAGAATGTAGTTTCACGTACTTGTGTCTATTTTGTAAATCATTTATAAAACCTGCATGTATTCTCATCCCAAAAATATTAGATTTTAAAAGTGGGACTATAACTCACTTTCACAGATTTTTACTTCGTCGGGAAGTAAGACTTGGCCACTGGTTGATTCACGAACCTATAACAATATATACATATATATCAAAGTATGTTCAAAATATATTTACAACACTTTTAATATATTTTGATGTTTTAAGTTTATTAAGTCAGCTGTCCTCGTTAGTAACCTACAACTAGTTGTCCACAGTTAGATGTACAGAAATAAATCGATAAATATTATCTTGAATCAATCCACGACCCAGTGTATACGTATCTCAGTATTGATCACAACTCAAACTATATATATTTTGGAATCAACCTCAACCCTGTATAGCTAACTCCAACATTCACATATAGAGTGTCTATGGTTGTTCCGAAATATATATAGATGTGTCGACATGATAGGTCAAAACATTGTATACGTGTCTATGGTATCTCAAGATTACATAATATACAATACAAGTTGATTAAGTTATGGTTGGAATAGATTTGTTACCAATTTTCACGTAGCTAAAATGAGAAAAATTATCCAATCTTGTTTTACCCATAACTTCTTCATTTTAAATCCGTTTTGAGTGAATCAAATTGCTATGGTTTCATATTGAACTCTATTTTATGAATCTAAACAGAAAAAGTATAGGTTTATAGTCGTAAAAATAAGTTACAAGTCGTTTTTGTAAAGGTAGTCATTTCAGTCGAAAGAACGACGTCTAGATGACCATTTTAGAAAACATACTTCCACTTTGAGTTTAACCATAATTTTTGGATATAGTTTCATGTTAATAATAAAAATCATTTTCTCAGAATAACAACTTTTAAATCAAAGTTTATCATAGTTTTTAATTAACTAACCCAATACAGCCCGCGGTGTTACTACGACGGCGTAAATCCGGTTTTACGGTGTTTTTCGTGTTTCCAGGTTTTAAATCATTAAGTTAGCATATCATATAGATATAGAACATGTGTTTAGTTGATTTTAAAAGTCAAGTTAGAAGGATTAACTTTTGTTTGCGAACAAGTTTAGAATTAACTAAACTATGTTCTAGTGATTACAAGTTTAAACCTTCGAATAAGATAGCTTTATATGTATGAATTGAATGATGTTATGAACATCATTACTACCTTAATTTCCTTGGATAAACCTACTGGAAAAGAGAAAAATGGATCTAGCTTCAATGGATCCTTGGATGGCTCGAAGTTCTTGAAGCAGAATCATGACACGAAAACAAGTTCAAGTAAGATCATCACTTGAAATAAGATTGTTATAGTTATAGAAATTGAACCAAAGTTTGAATATTATTATTACCTTGTATTAGAATGATAACCTACTGTAAGAAACAAAGATTTCTTGAGGTTGGATGATCACCTTACAAGATTTGGAAGTGAGCTAGCAAACTTGAAAGTATTCTTGATTTTATGAAACTAGAACTTTTGGAATTTATGAAGAACACTTAGAACTTGAAGATAGAACTTGAGAGAGATCAATTAGATGAAGAAAATTTAAGAATGAAAGTGTTTGTAGGTGTTTTTAGTCGTTGGTGTATGGATTAGATATAAAGGATATGTAATTTTGTTTTCATGTAAATAAGTCATGAATGATTACTCATATTTTTGTAATTTTATGAGATATTTCATGCTAGTTGCCAAATGATGGTTTCCACATGTGTTAGGTGACTCACATGGGCTGCTAAGAGCTGATCATTGGAGTGTATATACCAATAGTACATACATCTAAAAGCTGTGTATTGTACGAGTACGAATACGGGTGCATACGAGTAGAATTGTTGATGAAACTGAACGAGGATGTAATTGTAAGCATTTTTGTTAAGTAGAAGTATTTTGATAAGTGTATTGAAGTCTTTCAAAAGTGTATAAATACATATTAAAACACTACATGTATATACATTTTAACTGAGTCGTTAAGTCATCGTTAGTCGTTACATGTAAATGTTGTTTTGAAACCTTTAGGTTAACGATCTTGTTAAATGTTGTTAACCCAATGTTTATAATATCAAAAGAGATTTTAAATTATTATATTATCATGATATTATGATGTACGAATATCTCTTAATATGATATATATACATTAAATGTCGTTACAACGATAATCGTTACATATATGTCTCGTTTCAAAATCATTAAGTTAGTAGTCTTGTTTTTACATATGTAGTTCATTGTTAATATACTTAATGATATGTTTAATTATCATAATATAATGTTAACTATATATATAACCATATATATGTCATCATATAGTTTTTACAAGTTTTAACGTTCGTGAATCACCGGTCAACTTGGGTGGTCAATTGTCTATATGAAACCTATTTCAATTAATCAAGTCTTAACAAGTTTGATTGCTTAACATGTTGGAAACATTTAATCATGTAAATATCAATCTCAATTAATATATATAAACATGGAAAAGTTCGGGTCACTACAGTACCTACCCGTTAAATAAATTTCGTCCCGAAATTTTAAGCTGTTGAAGGTGTTGACGAATCTTCTGGAAATAGCTGCAGGTATTTCTTCTTCATCTGATCTTCACGCTCCCTGGTGAACTCGGGTCCTCTACGAGCATTCCATCGAACCTTAACAATTGGTATCTTGTTTTGCTTAAGTCTTTTAACCTCACGATCCATTATTTCGACGGGTTCTTCGATGAATTGGAGTTTTTCGTTGATTTGGATTTCATCTAACGAAATAGTGAGATCTTCTTTAGCCAAACATTTCTTCAAATTCGAGACGTGGAAAGTGTTATGTACAGCCGCGAGTTGTTGAGGTAACTCAAGTCGGTAAGCTACTGGTCCGACACGATCAATAATCTTGAATGGTCCAATATACCTTGGATTTAATTTCCCTCGTTTACCAAATCGAACAACGCCTTTCCAAGGTGCAACCTTAAGCATGACCATCTCTCCAATTTCAAATTCTATATCTTTTCTTTTAATGTCAGCGTAGCTCTTTTGTCGACTTTGGGCGGTTTTCAACCGTTGTTGAATTTGGATGATCTTCTCGGTAGTTTCTTGTATAATCTCCGGACCCGTAATCTGTCTATCCCCCACTTCACTCCAACAAATCGGAGACCTGCACTTTCTACCATAAAGTGCTTCAAACGGCGCCATCTCAATGCTTGAATGGTAGCAGTTGTTGTAGGAAAATTCTGCTAATGGTAGATGTCGATCCCAACTGTTTCCGAAATCAATAACACATGCTCGTAGCATGTCTTCAAGCGTTTGTATCGTCCTTTCACTCTGCCCATCAGTTTGTGGATGATAGGCAGTACTCATGTCTAGACGAGTTCCTAATGCTTGCTGTAATGTCTGCCAGAATCTTGAAAAAAATCTGCCATCCCTATCAGAGATAATAGAGATTGGTATTCCATGTCTTGAGACGACTTCCTTCAAATACAGTCGTGCTAACTTCTCCATCTTGTCATCTTCTCTTATTGGCAGGAAGTGTGCTGATTTGGTGAGACGATCAACTATTACCCAAATAGTATCAAAACCACTTGCAGTCCTTGGCAATTTAGTGATGAAATCCATGGTAATATTTTCCCATTTCCATTCCGGGATTTCGGGTTGTTGAAGTAGACCTGATGGTTTCTGATGCTCAGCTTTGACCTTAGAACACGTCAAACATTCTCCCACGTATTTAGCAACATTGGCTTTCATACCCGGCCACCAAAAATGTTTCTTGAGATCCTTATACATCTTCCCCGTTCCAGGATGTATTGAGTATCTGGTTTTATGAGCTTCTCTAAGTACCATTTCTCTCATATCTCCAATTTTTGGTACCCAAATCCTTTCAGCCCTATACCGGGTTCCATCTTCCCGAATATTAAGATGCTTCTCCGATCCTTTGGGTATTTCATCCTTTAAATTTCCCTCTTTTAAAACTCCTTGTTGCGCCTCCTTTATTTGAGTAGTAAGGTTATTATGAATCATTATATTCATAGATTTTACTCGAATGGGTTCTCTGTCCTTCCTGCTCAAGGCATCGGCTACCACATTTGCCTTCCCCGGGTGGTAACGAATCTCAAAGTCGTAATCATTCAATAATTCAATCCACCTACGCTGCCTCATATTCAGTTGTTTCTGATTAAATATGTGTTGAAGACTTTTGTGGTCGGTATATATAATACTTTTGACCCCATATAAGTAGTGCCTCCAAGTCTTTAATGCAAAAACAACCGCGCCTAATTCCAAATCATGCGTCGTATAATTTTGTTCGTGAATCTTCAATTGTCTAGACGCATAAGCAATCACCTTCGATCGTTGCATTAATACACAACCGAGACCTTGCTTTGATGCGTCACAATAAATCACAAAATCATCATTCCCTTCAGGCAATGACAATATAGGTCTCGTAGTTAGCTTTTTCTTCAATAACTGAAACGCTTTCTCTTGTTCATCATTCCATTCAAATTTCTTCCCTTTATGCGTTAATGCAGTCAAGGGTTTTGCTATTCTGGAAAAGTCTTGGATGAACCTTCTGTAGTAACCAGCTAGTCCTAAAAACTGGCGTATGTGTTTCGGAGTTTTTGGGGTTTCCCACTTTTCAACAGTTTCTATCTTTGCCGGATCCACCTTAATACCTTCTTTGTTCACTATGTGACCGAGGAATTGAACTTCTTCCAACCAAAATGTACACTTTGAAAACTTAGCGTACAATTCTTCCTTCCTCAATACTTCTAACACCTTTCTCAAATGTTCACCGTGTTCTTGGTCATTCTTTGAGTAAATAAGTATGTCATCAATGAAAACAATGACAAACTTGTCAAGGTATGGTCCACACACTCGGTTCATAAGGTCCATGAACACAGCTGGTGCATTAGTTAAACCAAACGGCATGACCATAAACTCGTAATGACCGTAACGTGTTCTGAAAGCAGTCTTTGGAATATCATCTTCTTTCACCCGCATTTGATGATACCCGGACGTAAGTCAATCTTTGAACAAACAGATGAGTCTTGTAGTTGATCAAATAAGTCGTCGATTCTCGGTAGTGGGTAGCGGTTCTTGATGGTAAGTTTGTTCAACTCTCGGTAGTCGATACACAACCTGAATGTACCATCTTTCTTCTTGACAAACAAAACAGGAGCTCCCCACGGTGATGTGCTTGGTCGAATGAAACCACGCTCTAAAAGTTCTTGTAATTGGCTTTGCAGTTCTTTCATCTCGCTGGGTGCGAGTCTGTAAGGGGCACGAGCTATTGGTGCAGCTCTTGGTACAAGATCTATTTGAAATTCAACGGATCGATGTGGGGGTAATCCCGGTAATTCTTTCGGAAATACATCGGGAAATTCTTTTGCAATGGGAACATCATTGATGCTCTTTTCTTCAGTTTGTACTTTCTCGACGTGTGCTAGAACAGCATAACAACCTTTTCTTATTAGTTTTTGTGCCTTCAAATTACTAATAAGATGTAGCTTCGTGTTGCCCTTTTCTCCGTACACCATTAAGGGTTTTCCTTTTTCTCGTATAATGCGAATTGCATTTTTGTAACAAACGATCTCTGCTTTCACTTCTTTCAACCAGTCCATACCGATTATCACATCAAAACTCCCTAACTCTACTGGTATTAAATCAATCTTAAATGTTTCGCTAACAAGTTTAATTTCTCGATTCTGACATATATTATCTGCTGAAATTAATTTACCATTTGCTAATTCGAGTAAAAAGTTACTATCCAAAGGCGTCAATGGACAACTTAATTTAGCACAAAAATCTCTACTCATATAGCTTCTATCCGCACCCGAATCAAATAAAACGTAAGCAGATTTATTGTCAATAAGAAACGTACCCGTAACAAGCTCCGGGTCTTCCTGTGCCTCTGCCGCATTAATATTGAAAACTCTTCCGCGGCCTTGTCCATTCGTGTTCTCCTGGTTCGGGCAATTTCTAATAATGTGGCCCGGTTTTCCACATTTATAACAAACTACATTGGCATAACTTGCTCCGACACTACTTGCTCCGCCATTACTCGTTCCGACATCATTTGTTCCTTTCGTTCTATTAACCCCTGGTCCGTAGACCTCACACTTCACCGCGCTATGACCATTTCTTTTACACTTGTTGCAAAATTTGGTGCAGAACCCCGAGTGATACTTTTCACACCTTGGGCATAGCTGCTTCTGATTGTTGTTGTTGTTGCGGTTATTATTGTTGTTGGGATGATTGTTGTAGTTGCTGTTGTTGTTGTTGTTGTTGGGCCGTTTGTTGTAGTTGCGATTGATGTTGCGATTGTTGGGATAATTGTTGCGATTATTGTTGTAATTGCTGTTGTTGTTGTATTGGTGATTCTTATCACCGTTTTCCTCCCACTTTCTTTTGACTTGCTTCACATTGGCCTCTTCAGCAGTCTGTTCTTTAATTCTTTCTTCAATCTGGTTCACTAGTTTGTGAGCCATTCTACATGCCTGTTGTATGGAGGCGGGCTCGTGTGAACTTATATCTTCTTGGATTCTTTCCGGTAATCCTTTCACAAACGCGTCGATCTTCTCTTCCTCATCTTCGAATGCTCCCGGACACAATAGGCACAATTCTGTGAATCGTCTTTCGTACGTGGTAATATCAAATCCTTGGGTTCGTAACCCTCTAAGTTCTGTCTTGAGCTTATTGACCTCGGTTCTGGGACGGTACTTCTCGTTCATCAAGTGCTTGAATGCTGACCACGGTAGTGCGTACGCATCATCTTGTCCCACTTGCTCTAGATAGGTATTCCACCATGTTAACGCAGAACCTGTGAAGGTATGCGTAGCGTACTTCACTTTGTCCTCTTCAGTACACTTACTTATGGCAAACACCGATTCGACCTTCTCGGTCCACCGTTTCAATCCGATCGGTCCTTCGGTTCCATCAAATTCCAAAGGTTTGCAGGCAGTGAATTCTTTGTAGGTGCATCCTACACGATTTCCTATACTGCCAGATCCAAGGTTATTGTTGGTATGTAGCGCAGCCTGTACCGCGGCTATGTTTGAAGCTAGAAAAGTACGGAATTCCTCTTCATTCATATTCACGGTGTGTCGAGTAGTCAGTGCCATTTCCTTCAAAATAGTCAAATGGAACAAGTTAATCATACAGAATATTAAGAGTAGTTAATAGTATTTCATAGCATAATATGAACTCATTTATAAAAGCTTTTTCTTCATATTAGCATTTTATAAGTTTAAATTCGGGTAGTACCTACCCGTTAAGTTCATACTTAGTAGCTAATATACAATTCAACTACTACAATTCTATATGAAAAACTGATTGTAATAATATTTCACGTTCAAACTTTTATACAATATTTTACAAACTTACAATACCGCTTATTTTACATAAAGCATGAAATATAGCACACAATAACTTTGATACAAGATAGTTGTGAAGATAATTCTAGCTAGTACACAAGTCGTTCAGCAAAGGCAATAAAGACACGTAATTCATACGTCCAGAAAAAAGTCATGCATTCTGGTTTTACTAGGACTACTTCCCATCCTTGGTCTTGTGGAACATAACCGTTATGGCCGTTGATAAGACAGCGTGTTGTAACGTCGTCAAAGGGACGAGGGTTACGTAATGACCAACAGTCTCGTAATAACCTAAAAACCTCATTTCTTATCCCAATTACCGACTCCGTTACTTGTGGGAACGTTTTGTTTAATAGTTGTAGCCCGATGTTCTTGTTCTCACTTTGGTGAGAAGCAAACATTACTAACCCGTAAGCATAACATGCTTCTTTATGTTGCATGTTAGCCGCTTTTTCTAAATCACGAAGTCCTATATTCGGATATACTGAGTCAAAATAATTTCTTAACCCATTGCGTAAAATAGCATTTGGGTTCCCCGCAATATATGCGTCAAAGTAAACACATCGTAACTTATGGATTTCCCAATGTGATATCCCCCATCTTCCGAACGAAAGCCTTTTATAAACCAAGGCATTCTTGGAACGTTCTTCGAATGTCTTACAAACTGATCTCGCCTTAAATAGTTGTGCCGAGGAATTCTGACCGACTCTAGACAAGATTTCATCAATCATGTCTCTGGGTAGGTCTCTTAAAATATTGGGTTGTCTATCCATTTTGTGTTTTTATACTGTAAAATAGACAAGAGTTAGATTCATAAAAAAAAATACTTATTAATACAAGCAATTTTTACATATATCATAAAGCATAAGCACACTATATTACATATATTACACCACACGAATATAACTATCTTATTCCGACTCGCTCGTTTCTTCTTGTTCGGTTTTGGTTCGTTTTGCCAAGTTTCTAGGGATATATGATGTTCCCCTAATACGAGCCGTCGTTGTCCACATTGGTTTAGAAAACCCTGGTGGTTTAGAGGTTCCCGGGTCATTGTTACAACTTAAGGACTTCGGGGGTTGACGATACATATAAAGTTCATCGGGGTTGGAATTAGATTTCTCTATTTTTATGCCCTTTCCCTTATTATTTTCTTTTGCCTTTTTAAATTCAGTTGGGGTAATTTCTATAACATCATCGGAATTCTCGTCGGAATCCGATTCATCGGGGAATTGGTAATCCTCCCAATATTTTGCTTCCTTGGTGGAAACACCATTGACCATAATTAACCTTGGTCGGTTGGTTGAGGATTCTCTTTTACTTAACCGTTTTATTATTTCCCCCACCGGTTCTATTTCTTCTTCCGGTTCCGATTCTTCTTCCAGTTCTGATTCTTCTTCCGGTTCCGACTCTTCTTCCGGTTCCTCTTCGGGAACTTGTGAATCAGTCCACGAATCATTCCAATTTACATTTGACTCTTCATTATTATTAGGTGAGTCAATGGGACTTGTTCTAGAGGTAGACATCTATCACGTAATATCAAACACGTTAAGAGATTAATATATCACATAATATTCATATGTTAAAAATATATAGTTTCCAACAAAAATGTTAAGCAATCATTTTTAAAGAAAACACGGTCGAAGTCCAGACTCACTAATGCATCCTACAAACTCGATAAGACACACTAATGCAAATTTTCTGGTTCTCTAAGACCAACGCTCGGATACCAACTGAAATGTCCCGTTCTTATTGATTAAAAACGTTCCATATTAATTGATTTCGTTGCGAGGTTTTGACCTCTATATGAGACGTTTTTCAAAGACTGCATTCATTTTTAAAACAAACCATAACCTTTATTTCATAAATAAAGGTTTAAAAAGCTTTACGTAGATTATCAAATAATGATAATCTAAAATATCCTGTTTACACACGACCATTACATAATGGTTTACAATACAAATATGTTACATCGAAATCAGTTTCTTGAATGCAGTTTTTGCACAATATCATACAAACATGGACTCCAAATCTTGTCCTTATTTTAGTATGCAACAGCGGAAGCTCTTAGTATTTACCTGAGAATAAACATGCTTTAAACGTCAACAAAAATGTTGGTGAGTTATAGGTTTAACCTATATATATCAAATCGTAACAATAGACCACAAGATTTCATATTTCAATACACATCCCATACATAGAGATAAAAATCATTCATATGGTGAACACCTAGTAACCGACAATAACAAGATGCATATATAAGAATATCCCCATCATTCCGGGACACCCTTCGGATATGATATAAATTTCGAAGTACTAAAGCATCCGGTACTTTGGATGGGGTTTGTTAGGCCCAATAGATCTATCTTTAGGATTCGCGTCAATTAGGGTGTCTGTTCCCTAATTCTTAGATTACCAGACTTAATAAAAAGGGGCATATTCGATTTCGATAATTCAACCATAGAATGTAGTTTCACGTACTTGTGTCTATTTTGTAAATCATTTATAAAACCTGCATGTATTCTCATCCCAAAAATATTAGATTTTAAAAGTGGGACTATAACTCACTTTCACAGATTTTTACTTCGTCGGGAAGTAAGACTTGGCCACTGGTTGATTCACGAACCTATAACAATATATACATATATATCAAAGTATGTTCAAAATATATTTACAACACTTTTAATATATTTTGATGTTTTAAGTTTATTAAGTCAGCTGTCCTCGTTAGTAACCTACAACTAGTTGTCCACAGTTAGATGTACAGAAATAAATCGATAAATATTATCTTGAATCAATCCACGACCCAGTGTATACGTATCTCAGTATTGATCACAACTCAAACTATATATATTTTGGAATCAACCTCAACCCTGTATAGCTAACTCCAACATTCACATATAGAGTGTCTATGGTTATTCCGAAATATATATAGATGTGTCGACATGATAGGTCGAAATATTGTATACGTGTCTATGGTATCTCAAGATTACATAATATACAATACAAGTTGATTAAGTTATGGTTGGAATAGATTTGTTACCAATTTTCACGTAGCTAAAATGAGAAAAATTATCCAATCTTGTTTTACCCATAACTTCTTCATTTTAAATCCGTTTTGAGTGAATCAAATTGCTATGGTTTCATATTGAACTCTATTTTATGAATCTAAACAGAAAAAGTATAGGTTTATAGTCGTAAAAATAAGTTACAAGTCCTTTTTGTAAAGGTAGTCATTTCAGTCGAAAGAACGACTTCTAGATGACCATTTTAGAAAACATACTTCCACTTTGAGTTTAACCATAATTTTTGGATATAGTTTCATGTTCATAATAAAAATCATTTTCTCAGAATAACAACTTTTAAATCAAAGTTTATCATAGTTTTTAATTAACTAACCCAATACAGCCCGCGGTGTTACTACGACGGCGTAAATCCGGTTTTACGGTGTTTTTCGTGTTTCCAGGTTTTAAATCATTAAGTTAGCATATCATATAGATATAGAACATGTGTTTAGTTGATTTTAAAAGTCAAGTTAGAAGGATTAACTTTTGTTTGCGAACAAGTTTAGAATTAACTAAACTATGTTCTAGTGATTACAAGTTTAAACCTTCGAATAAGATAACTTTATATGTATGAATCGAATGATGTTATGAACATCATTACTACCTTAATTTCCTTGGATAAACCTACTGGAAAAGAGAAAAATGGATCTAGCTTCAATGGATCCTTGGATGGCTCGAAGTTCTTGAAGCAGAATCATGACACGAAAACAAGTTCAAGTAAGATCATCACTTGAAATAAGATTGTTATAGTTATAGAAATTGAACCAAAGTTTGAATATGGTTATTACCTTGTATTAGAATGATAACCTACTATAAGAAACAAAGATTTCTTGAGGTTGGATGATCACCTTACAAGATTTGGAAGTGAGCTAGCAAACTTGAAAGTATTCTTGATTTTATGAAACTAGAACTTTTGGAATTTATGAAGAACACTTAGAACTTGAAGATAGAAATTGAGAGAGATCAATTAGATGAAGAAAATTGAAGAATTAAAGTGTTTGTAGGTGTTTTTGGTCGTTGGTGTATGGATTAGATATAAAGGATATGTAATTTTGTTTTCATGTAAATAAGTCATGAATGATTACTCATATTTTTGTAATTTTATGAGATATTTCATGCTAGTTGCCAAATGATTGTTCCCACATGTGTTAGGTGACTCACATGGGCTGCTAAGAGCTGATCATTGGAGTGTATATACCAATAGTACATACATCTAAAAGCTGTGTATTGTACGAGTACGAATACGGGTGCATACGAGTAGAATTGTTGATGAAACTGAACGAGGATGTAATTGTAAGCATTTTTGTTAAGTAAAAGTATTTTGATAAGTGTATTGAAGTCTTTCAAAAGTATATAAATACATATTAAAACACTACATGTATATACATTTTAACTGAGTCGTTAAGTCATCGTTAGTCGTTACATGTAAATGTTGTTTTGAAACCTTTAGGTTAACGATCTTGTTAAATGTTGTTAACCCAATGTTTATAATATCAAAAGAGATTTTAAATTATTATATTATCATGATATTATGATGTACGAATATCTCTTAATATGATATATATACATTAAATGTCGTTACAACGATAATCGTTACATATATGTCTCGTTTCAAAATCATTAAGTTAGTAGTCTTGTTTTTACATATGTAGTTCATTGTTAATATACTTAATGATATGTTTAATTATCATAATATAATGTTAACTATATATATAACCATATATATGTCATCATATAGTTTTTACAAGTTTTAACGTTCGTGAATCACCGGTCAACTTGGGTGGTCAATTGTCTATATGAAACCTATTTCAATTAATCAAGTCTTAACAAGTTTGATTGCTTAACATGTTGGAAACATTTAATCATGTAAATATCAATCTCAATTAATATATATAAACATGGAAAAGTTCAGGTCACTACAGTAAATATTTGGAAAATTAATATATTTAATATAAGTTTGTATGTATAAAAACAAAAATATAATATAAGTATGGTGTGAAGAATTATTGTGTAGTATAGAAATAAATGATCGGGTAGCTAGTTTAACCGATCGTTCTTTTATTAGATTTTTGTTAGGAGGTTCGATGCGCCACATGTCTCTACTAGACATGGCTCAGGCCTTACGTATATATACGCCTGAGGAGCTAGCATCTGCCGATTGTCGAGGGTTGATACTAAATGGTAGGAAAATTGATGAAAATTTTGATACGCATGGTGTATGGAGTCAAATGACTAGCCATCACCGATTTAAAGGGGGAAATTACTCTTATTTGGATATAGATAGAGCTGAATTAAGAGTAATTCACAGGCTTTTAGCCAATTCGATTACACAAAGAGGTAAGAATAAGGAAAAGGTAAATTAACAGTATTTGTTTTACCACATGTGTATTCGAGACCCACAAAGCGCTGTAAGTATACCTTATTGTGTGGGTTATTATTTATCAGCTATGGTTAAGGGGATGAGACCGCACAGTATAATAGGAGGTGGTATATTTATTACATTAATTGCTGAGTATCTCAAAGTGGATATAAGTCGGGGGGGATTATTAATCGAAGAACCAGAACCCCACGATACAATTGGTTTAAATGTATATCATGGTGCTAAAGTTTTGAAGAGGCGAAATAACGCCGCAGTAGCCTATAATGGAAGACATCCACAGGTTGAGAGAAAATCAACAGCCAGGTAATGTGGGAGGGGGAAATGAAATGACAGAAATGCAAAGGTTTATAGCTTCACAAGAGTATGAAAATGCTAGACATCGAGCATTTGAAGATTGACAAGTTCATCAAAACTAAATCATAGCTCATTGCCAACATGTAGGTAGAAACTATATTCCTACTCCAACGCCCATATTCCCTCCCTGGTCTATAGAGATGCAACCACCGTATCCTACTTATAACCCAGCTGAAGCATTTTATAACACATATGGTTATGCATGGAACCCATACTGGTATCAGTAACAACCCTAGTTTATTTAGTTTCATTTATTTTATTTTTGTAATGTTACTACATTTAGCACTTATGTTGATATTGTAATAGTTTTTATAATTTTCTAACTTTTATTATTAGATTTTAATAATTTTTGAATGTGGGGTAATATACCAAACTTCAAAAATATGTATATATGTTTGCAGTTTATCTTATGTACACAACATGGTAAAACAACGCATTTTCAAAGACTGACATTAAGTTCAGCAAAAGCAACTAATTTTGACGACAAGATAAAAAATAAATGTGATGTAACAACAAGACAGAATGAACAAATGATGTGCACCATTTATCATTCAACACAAACAACAATATGTTTGGAAACTAAGGTAAAATTTAATCATTTTTCTGCGCTAATCACCCTCAATAATTTAAATTGTTACTGATTTCTTGCAAATGAGGATATTGCAAGATCTTAAGTGTGGGAAGGGGTTAAATTCTTTCGGATTTTTGAAAATTTTACTTTATACACTTGGTTACCATTAAAAATACTAGTAAAACAGTAGTTGTATTAGAATCTAGTGCTCTCTGATAAAAAAGAACAGCCCTAGTCTTATATACTGACTACCCAATTCTAGTAAAAATTTTCAAAATTTTCAATTAAATGAACTCAAAATCATGTTTATACATATTTATGAACAATAAAACTAGGTGTTAACACCGAAATTATTGTTACCTCGGAAAGGACATAAATTGAGAAACAAACCAAAATGTTAGAATTCATTTAAAATGGAATAGAGGAGAACAAAAAGGAAAAATAAAAGCCAAGTGTGAGAAAATTCACCAAGTTATTTTAAACATATGTCACATATTTCTGTAACAAATAATTAAAGATACTTTTGCTTT
Organism: Rutidosis leptorrhynchoides; assembly: GCF_046630445.1. Lineage (NCBI taxonomy): Eukaryota > Viridiplantae > Streptophyta > Magnoliopsida > Asterales > Asteraceae > Rutidosis > Rutidosis leptorrhynchoides. The sequence continues at coordinate 201,811,121 of NC_092343.1, read as the reverse complement.
AGACTAAACTAAACAGTTTTACCCGATTTACTGTAAGAAAGATGGATCTACACGATGAATCAATTCCATCATTAAAAGAAAGTAAAGTCTTCCGAAAAAGAAACGCGCTTCTTGATTTAGGTCATGAAGTTGTTGTTCAGACCAGCTGTAGGTTGACGAAAAATCTAGAAAAGTCATCACTAAAATCAGCATAAAATCCACGGACCTCAGCATAAAATAGGGTCGCCAAGTCGTCAGACTTATCCTAACCATGAGAGGATCTGTCTTATAAAACGGGGAGGACGCCGTGCAAATTAGCTGGATAAGACTAATGAATCAGATCCCTAGAAAGGATAATCTCCTTAAAGATCAAAAATCAGCTTTTAAGACTGATATTACTCAATCCTTGAGATTGACCTTAAAGATTGAGAATTCAAACTCATGGAATTCAATGATATCTAAACTCGAGCTTGAACAAGAAAATATTTTGATCAAAATTACAAACCGATTTGTTTTCTGAAAACCCATTTTCAATGCGTTCATTACCATTGAACGTAAAATCCTAGGAATTCACCTGGAATTCATTAGGTCACCTGAACCAAATCGGGTGTCAACCGTAAGAACGGTGGTTGTATAGCATGGTCAAAGACAGGACCTTGTGCCAGACCGAAAAATTATAAGGGTGAGCTTTACTATTGCTCCTACCAAGGGTAGTAATTGCGTCCGGCACATTATAGACCATAATTAAAAGCATGTCAGGGGACATTGCCTTAACAGTTGCTTGTTCAACGCTTTCCTTTACAACCGGATGGTAGTTTACCGAAAGGTAATATACGGAGCAAGTATACTGGACGTGTTGCTTTCCTAATACAAGGTTAGCAAGTGGGTGACACAAAACCGCAAGTTTTAAGCTAAATTTTTCAAATCTGAAACCCACCAAACCCACAAAAATAATTTGCAAACACCGGTGAAGGGTTATTTCGGAAAACTTGTCTAGGGTAAAAGCTATATTTAATTTTCAAAAAAAAAAAAGATCAAATGTTTTTATAAAGATCCAATTTCCTTAATGGATCTAAATTTTCATAAGTCATGAGAGACTGTAAACCACATCGTTACTACCATTGTTTATACCGCCGTAAAGAAATCACTGATGTACAAAGTGTGAAGAATAAAGAAGTGATTCTAGTATTTCAAAGACTATATTGCTTGAGAACAAGCAACGCTCAAGTGTGGGAATATTTGATAATGCTAAAAACGAACATATATTTCATAGCATTATTCCTCAAGAAAGACAAGCTTTTAGTTGCAATTGTTCTATTTACAAGTGATATTCGTTTAAATAATAAAAGGTGAAGACAAAAGATAGATTCGACGAATTGAAGATGCAAACGACCAAAAAGCTCAAAAGTACAAAATACAATCAAAGAGGTTCCAATTATTGATAAGAAACGTCTCAGAGTTACAAGAGTACAAGATTCAAAACGCAAAGTACAAGATATTAAATTGTACGCAAAGACGTTCGAAAATCCAGAACCAGGACCAGAGTCAACTCTCAACGCTCGACGCAACGGACTAAAAATTACAAGTCAACTATGCACATAAATATAATATAATATTTAAATAATTCTTATAATTATTTATAGATTATATAATATATTATAAACTGTCGGCAAATTAAAAGACAAACTTGTGTGAGCTGGTTTTACAAACTCCGCGAGTTGCGGAGTTTGTAGTGAAAAAATTACGCGAGTCGCGGAGACTCCCTGGACCAAAATCCCTATAAAAGCCAGCGCAATTCGACGAGTAAAAATATCCAAAAATCTAACTCTTTCTCAATATATACGTAAATATATATATATAATTTATATTTTAATTTTAATTTTAATTTTAAATCCTAATAATAAGGGTATGTTAGCGAATGTTGTAAGGGTGTAAGTCAAAATTCTGTCCGTGTAACGCTACGCTATTTTTAATCATTGTAAGTTATGTTTATATTATTTTCATTAATGTCTCGTAGCTAAGTTATTATTATACTTATTTAAGCCGAAGTAATCATGATGTTGGGCTAATTATTAAAATTGGATAATTGGGCTTTGTACCATAATTGGGGTTTGGATAAAAGAACGACACTTGTGGAAATTAGACTATGGGCTATTAATGGGTTTTATATTAACTAAACAATACCTTGTAAATTTAATATACAAACTTATAATTCGACGTATTTATATATAACCACATACGCTTGACTGGGTACGGTGGAAGGGATATCTATAAATACCAATAATTATTCATTTTACCGGACACGGAACTGGATTAATAGTTAATAGACTTGTTGAAACAGGGTTGAATTACATTCAAGGGTAATTGGTGTAATTGTTAACAAAGTAGTAAAACCTTGGTTTACACGCAGTCGATAACCTGGTGTATTCATTAAACAAAGTATTAAAACCTTGTTACAATTCGAATCCCCAATTAGTTGGAATATTTGACTTCAGGAATAAGAATAATTTGACGAAGGCTTTCGCTCTTTATATTTATGACTGATGGACTATTATGGACAAATCCGTATGGACATATTAAATAATCCAGGACAAAGAACAATTAATCCATGGGCATAAAACTAAAATCAACACGTCAAACATCATGATTACGGAAGTTTAAATAAGCATAATTCTTTTATTTCATATTTAATTTCCTTTATTTTATATTTAATTGCACTTCTAATTATCGTACTTTTATTTATTGTTATTGTATTTAATTGCACTTTTAATTTTCGTACTCTTTAATTATCGTAATTTTATTTTATCGCACTTATATTTATCGCAATTTCCTTATCATTATTTACTTTACGCTTTAAATTTAGTCTTTTATTTATTTTTAATATTTTACATTAGGTTTTAACTGCGACTAAAGTTTTAAAATCGACAAACCGGTCATTAAACGGTAAAAACTACACTACTTTACGATTAGGTACACTGCCTATAAGTGTTGTAGAAATGTTTAAGTATATACATTCTATAAATAAATAAATATCTTGTGTAAAATTGTATCGTATTTAATAGTATTTCGTCGTAAAATTTAATAGTATTTTATACCCCTTAGCTTTAACTATCAATTACCATTAAGCGAGCAGTTTACAAATTCAAGAGGTTGTCCCCACCATCCGGCAATAGATTTAAATGTATTTTCATTCCAAAATTGTACCGGGATACCCGTAATATTAAGCCACGTGATTCGACCTTGACACTTATGATTCTTATCCCATTTACGGATATTAGTCATCCACTTATGAATACAATGATTTAAATTTAGTCTTTTATTTATTTTTAATATTTTACATTAGGTTTTAACTGCGACTAAAGTTTTAAAATCGACAAACCGGTCATTAAACGGTAAAAACCCCCCTTTTATAATAATAATATTACTTATATATATTTGTATTTTTATAAAATAAAACTAATATAGCGTTAAGCTTTGTTAAAAGATTCCCTGTGGAACGAACCGGACTTACTAAAAACTACACTACTGTACGATTAGGTACACTGCCTATAAGTGTTGTAGAAAGGTTTAAGTATATCCATTCTATAAATAAATAAATATCTTGTGTAAAATTGTATCGTATTTAATAGTATTTCGTTGTAAAATTTAATAGTATTTTATACCCCTTAGCTTTAACTATCAATTACCATTAAGCGAGCAGTTTACAAATTCAAGAGGTTGTCCCCACCATCCGGCAATAGATTTAAATGTATTTTCATTCCAAAATTGTACCGGGATACCCGTAATATTAAGCCACGTGATTCGACCTTGACACTTATGATTCTTATCCCATTTACGGATATTAGTCATCCACTTATGAATACAATGATTTTTTGCATTTAAGATTTAATTAGCTTGCTCAACCGATTCAAATATAATCATAACCTCCATTCCGCCAAGGTATTTAACCTCAACATTATGTAAGTTTTCCATGTCACATAAAAAAAGAATATGCTCGAGGTATTCAAATTTGGATATGGTACCAATTACAGCCTTATTTAAAAGGCCAACATTAGTATCTTTTTCATCAATAGAGATAACCCTAAACTTCCCATTACAATCCCACCTGTTAAACCAACCAATATCACATAGATCTTGTTGCACGGACGATAATTTATCTTTGTTGCACACCACATCATTAAACGACCTTCCATCTGTTTTGTTAAATAAATTACCTGCGGCCTTACAGTGATTCTTAGGTGCAGCAGTTACACCACCACATCTCTCAACAGGGACAGAGGCATTTTTGGGACTGTTATTGTTCTTATCATGAGCTTTGTAAACCCTAAACCACCCATTACCAAGATTGATTGAACATAGTCGTTTTAGTAACAAATCAACATCTTCTACATCATTAAATCTAGCAAAGCCAAACCTGTTTCCATTCCTCAAATGTTTGAAATTAGGGATAAAGATGTCAGATAACTTACCATAATGACTTAGGAAGTGGCGGAGGTCCAGTTTGTAACATCCCGCATTTTTCCGTTAAATTATTTTAACGCCCGTCTTTTTCTTTTTAAAAAATACCCTTCGTATCTAGATTCGTATCCTTTGTTATGTAACATTTTAAATATTCTCGTTGTTGGAAGATAACGTCTCCCGTACTCTCGTGTAATTTAAAATATTCGATCGGTTAAATCCCGCACCCGCTTCTAAACTCGAGGGACTAAAATTGACACGGGGCAAACTAGTTGACTAGGTCAACTAGTCCACCCCAATCACCACCATTCAACCATCTCCCTCTCTCTCTCTTTCTCTCTAGCAAGAACACACACACAAACCCCAACTTCATAAAATCATCATCTAAATTCGGGATTGGAAGCAAACTTCAAAACAAATTACATTTTCGTGATCCTCTCTTCATCCTCTACATTTTGGTACCAATTTCATCGAGTTTGGGTAACTTTCTAAAAACTCTAGATTTCTATAAATTCGTGTTTTTGACTTGAAATTGTGTTAGTTAGTGTCTATGGCTCGTGTCTAGCATTAATATATGTTTTGTTTGCTCGATTTGTTGATTGGGAGTAACTAGTATGAACTTTGAAATGGGTGTGCTTAATCTTTGATTTTGGATGAGTAAATGTTGTTTAATTGTTAAAGTTCATGTATTAAATGTGTTACTAGCATCATTAGCTTCAATTTGATGTGTAGGTTGATTAAGAAAACTTCAAAAACCCGATTAAGGATTTTGTGATGTTTGACTAGGGTTTGATAGACTTTGAAACGAACTTTTGATGCGTTGAATACTTGTTAATGTTGTTAGTAAGTGTTTAGATGCAATGTATGCTTAATTACCTTCGAAACGGCATATCGTATGTGTAAATTGGATTCCCGAATCATAAAATACGTTTTACGAACTTGAAACTTTGAAAATGGACTTTTATTGATCACTTGATGAGATTTCGGCTATTGTAAATGATGTTTTTGTTTGATGATATGTGGTTAGTTGTATTGCTCGTCAAAATACCTTTCCGAGGATATAAGATACATGTTTTGGTTGTTTGCGGATCATAAATGGTGAATGTTTGATGTTTGGTTCGTGCATACTTTGAAAAACTGACCAGAAATCTCTGCCCAGATGGTGGCGCGGCGCGCCCCATCCCCGCGCGGCGCGCGGATTGGCCTGGCCAGATTCTGCTTTGTTTGGCGCATTTCACGCGAAATGTTTGACTAGCTATCGACCTCCAATTCACATGAAACTTGTTTTAATATACTTGTATATGAATATTTAGCATAGAAAAATAGTCCGGGACCCGACCCGAACGTGTTGACTTTTTTTTGTTGACTTTGACCAAGTTTGACTTTTAGTCAAACTTAACCAAACTTTTATACAATCGTTCTAACATGCTTTTGTACGTGATTCTTGCATGAAACTTGACAACGTGATTCACATGCTATACTATTCAAGTCGTATTGAGCCATAGGACTAATTGAACACATTTCACCCGACCTTGTGTCGTAACCGGTTAATTGATACAACTTATTTGTTTAGGTCAAGGCTAAGCAACATTCATGCACACGTTTACTTTGTGAAGTACATTTATACTCGTGCAATCAAAGGTGAGATCATAGTCCCATTTTTACTCTTTTTGAACTTATATTTGGGATGAGAAAACATAAACGATTCTTTTGAACTAAGTGAACACAAGAACGGGAAAACAAACATTCTACATACGAGTTTAGAACAAAAATCCTCAATTCGATTATCATTAGTTACACTTGCCGGGTGTAAGCGAGAACTTATGTTATATGGCCATATGGGTTGACAACCCTCATCCTTGACGGTTCGCTACCGTCTACGGATGAAATATATTTTCGAGAATCAGTGTTTGTTCTAGCACTATGGATGGGGTATACAATGGAAGGAATGTTAAGCTTTGATAATTGGGTGCTCGTGAAACAAACTTTTGGAATGTATTACTATTATTTCATTGATGCAAATCTTGTGGTTCACTTGTACTTACTTACTTAAACCTATGATTTCACCAACGTTTTCGTTGACAGATTTCTATGTTTTTCTCAGGTCTTGCACGATATGTGAAACATGCTTCCGCTTACTATTTGATACTTGCATCCGATGTCGAGTATACATGCATTTCATGGAGCGTCTTTTGACTTTACTTTAAACCGTGTCGCCTAGATTTCAATCGTATCTATAACGTTGTAACTTAACTTTTGGTTGAACAATTCTTGTAAACTTTGAAAAAATCTTTATTTTGAAATGAAGGCGACATATTTTGGTCAAACGTTATCTTAAAGACTTATAATCAGGTAATGGGACCCACGTAGCCGACGCCGTCACTTGACGATTTGTCGGGGTCGCTACAGGTGGTATCAGAGCCTTGGTTGTAGGGATTTAGAGTTCATTTGTGTTCACCCCGAGTCATAGGGTACATAGGTGAATCTAGACTACAACCGGCATATAGACTGAAGTAGGAATTATTTTACTAATTGTGCATTTATACTCGAACTCTTCTATCATATCTAACTCGTATTCGATCTTGATCTTACGTTGATAAATTTTGTTGGTGCGCCACCTTGACTTTATGAAGTAATGTTAAATGCACATGAGAATCAGGGTAATATAATTTCCGGGATTATATTACGGTGATTCACATGGACGTTCCGACATTATGACATAGAGAATTTAAGGCGAGTCAAGGAAAATTTTCTCTCTATCCTTATTCCATACCACGGTTAGTATTGTTGAAAATACTAACCAACGATATTCTTGTCTCATGAAGGAACAATGGCTCACCAAGGTCAACACAATACTCCTCTCGAAACTCTAGAACAAGCTCTTCAACGAATGATAACCACCGCCGTGGGTACGGCCGTGGCCGATCACTTTTCTAACAACAACAATCATGGAGCCGGTAATTCAATCGAAGGTTGCTCCTACAAGAACTTCATGAAGTACAATCCTCCCACTTTCGATGGAACCGGGGGACCGGTTACTCTCACCCGATGGGTTGAACAAATGGAGACCGTTTTTAACACAAGCGGTTGTCGAGACCAAGATAAGGTCAAGTTTTCCACCCTCACTTTCACCGGTATTGCTCTCTCATGGTGGAACACGTATGTACAATTAGTGGGAAGCGATGAAGCCCACACACTCTCTTGGACCGAATTAAGAGAAAGAATGATCACCGAATACTTCCCGCGCGACGAGACTCGAAGGCTCGAACAGGGTCTAAGGAATTTAAAAACGGCCGGAAATGACCTCAAGGCTTATAATCAACGGTTTACCGAACTAGTCTCGATGTGTCCAATTCTCATGACTCCCGAATCCCTAAGAGTCGAACTTTACATGGATGGCCTCCCTAAGAGCATTCAACACAAGGTAATGACATCTCAACCCACTAACCTACAAGAGGCTTTAACAATGGCCCGCCAAGCCTTAGAAACGGTGAATGAAATGGAAGCACCGGCACCAATGGTCGAGAACCACCCGAGTAACAACAAAAGAACATGGGAAGCCTCTCAATCAAGCAACCACAACAATAACAACAACCCCGCCAAGAAGCCTTTTACCTCCAACGACAAGAAAGGCTATGCCGGAAAACTGCCTTTTTGTGACGAATGCCACAAGCATCACTTTGAAGGATGTGGCAGGTTTCGCCACCGGCGCCAAGGACCCGTCGCTCGAAAGATGCCCAACGCACACAGAACGGGTGCTTGCTTCGAATGTGGCCAACTGGGTCATTTTAGGAATGTGTGCCCAAATAAGAAAATCAACCCCAACGCACGCCGTTGAACCTTCGACATCGACACCAAGGATGCCCGGAACGACGATGGACTAGTAACGGGTACGTTTCTTCACAACAAACCGTATATTTCATACTTGTTCGATTCGATTACCGCTAGACGTTTTATAACCAAGGATTTGACTCATGCTCTTTATATTCCACCTCTTTCCCCCAGATACTACTTAGACGATTTAAGTGACCGACGGAAAAATATTGTGTGCCTATAAATTTTATTGGAGGAAATACGTTAAGACTTTTGACTTGACACCTATAGAACTAGGGAGCTCGGAACCTATTCGTTAAAAAAAAAAAAAAAAAAAAAAAAAATGTTTCCCCATCATCTTGTATAGATTATTGTGAACTGAGTAATTTTCGGTTGGAAACCGATACCCTCTCCCTCGCATCCATGACCTCATGATTATTTGCACGAATCCCGTATGTTCCAAATCGACCTCCGTTCCGGTTATCATCAATTGGGGGTTAAGTGAGACGATGTCTCCTAAGCCACTTTCCGAACTCGCAACGTTAGTTGTAAATCTCTCTTAGTACCGCTTGATTTATTTAGGGCTCGCCCGTATCCATAAACCTCTTGAACCGCGTATGCAAATTCATATAGACTAATCTGTTATCGTATTTATAGATGACATCTTAACTTATTTAAGTAAAGAAGGAAAACGAACAACATCACCATCTTACGCTCGAACTTTTGAGAAAAGAGCAACTTTATACCAAATTCTCCGAGTGAGAATTTCTGTTGAACGAAGTCCAATTTTCTAGACCATGAAGTTAATGGTCAAGGCATTACAATCAATCTCGAAATCAAGCCACATGTAATCAGGAAACTCTCCCAACTCAGACTTGTATTCGTAAAAATCTTAGATCTCACCGGTTGTTACCGAAGATTCATTTCTGACTTTTCTCGTATTACACGACTTTAATCTCTCCGCGATCGAACCTTGAGCGTGATTCTTCACACCAACATTTCTAGCTAAATTCGTACAACACCAGATGGGACTCAAATATGGAAATATTTCTACTTGGACGCCGAAAGGCATACTCCCTCGACTCGAAATCAACGGGACGGAAATTCGTTATTTTGCACGAAGAATTCAAATACTAAATTGTGGATCCGATCAATATTCTTGTCATCACGTACCACACTACATACCTCTGTTATTTCACCGTTACCGTCTGATATTACTGGAAATTAAGATAACACACAATCCAACGATACTTCACTCTTCTTTGACTTAACGCCCTTGTGTTTCTGATAATCGGTCAACTATTATTCAACCCCGAACTATACAACTACGTGTACTACCTCGTTTCTCTTTCAGACTTCAACTTTTGACAACTAGAGGCACGTTATAGCAACCTCGAGATGTAAACTCATCCTATTCTAAGTCCTCATTACACTACTATCTTTACCGTTCGCATTTCCGTTTAAAGAAACTCCTTGTAACATTTCTCCATGGATAGAGAAACTCCTCATATTACATAAGTATTCGCCACGAGGGTGAATAGTCCTAACGAACATTTTTCGAACCCTAACTAACTTGTTCAAACGTATCTTAAGAGATTCTATTCCAACACGGTGTATCTTTGTCAATTATTCTGTATCGAAATACTCGTTTCACTTCTAGTTTTACAAGAAACCTTGGGAACCCGCTTAGACATGAGTACCGCGTACCACCCACAAACTGACGAACCGAGCAAACGAACGATTTACGTCTTGGAAAGACATCTCACAAACTCGTATTGTCACCTTTAGTAGATCACTCTTACAACAGTAGTTACCACTCGTGTGTTCACGCGCACTTTTCGAAACCTTATATGACCGCTAATGTCATACCCCTGTTCATTTAACCAAAGCATCAACCACCGAAATCTGAACTCCATCAAGAAACAACAATTGAGATCGTTCAAGTCCGAGAAGGGCTCGAGACAACCCATTGTCGCCAGAAGAGTTATACCAACTTAGAGGAGAACCTCACAAATCCCAGTGTGTAACCGCGTAATATTGAGAACCCGCACCTTGGAAGGGTGTAATCCGTTTCGGGAATCAGGGAAAGTTAAACCCACGACATGTTAACCCTTTTGAAACCTTGGGGCGTATTGGAACCACTCCCTACCGTTTAGAACTTCCGACTCAATTAAGTTTCCGTTTACCCTACATTTCGTGTAACAAACTTAGAAACGTGTCCTGCGGAACAGGAACGTGCAATCCTGCTGGATACATCAACTATCAATGACAAACTTCTCTTCATAGGAAAACCAGTTGAAACCGGGGATCGTAAAAACCGAACCTTAATGCAACGTAAAACCCTGACTATCCAAATTCATGAGAACCCTCAAGAACGTACTTTCACTTATTCATAGCATTGACAACGTAAAGTCTCGAGTAAGAGATATCGACTACTACTTCCAACTAAATTTCGGGACGAAATTTCTTTTGAGGTGTGGATAATGTAACATCCCGCATTTTTCCGTTAAATTATTTTAACGCCCGTCTTTTTCTTTTTAAAAAATACCCTTCGTATCTAGATTCGTATCCTTTGTTATGTAACATTTTAAATATTCTCGTTGTTGGAAGATAACGTCTCCCGTACTCTCGTGTAATTTAAAATATTCGATCGGTTAAATCCCGCACCCGCTTCTAAACTCGAGGGACTAAAATTGACACGGGGCAAACTAGTTGACTAGGTCAACTAGTCCACCCCAATCACCACCATTCAACCATCTCCCTCTCTCTCTCTTTCTCTCTAGCAAGAACACACACACAAACCCCAACTTCATAAAATCATCATCTAAATTCGGGATTGGAAGCAAACTTCAAAACAAATTACATTTTCGTGATCCTCTCTTCATCCTCTACATTTTGGTACCAATTTCATCGAGTTTGGGTAACTTTCTAAAAACTCTAGATTTCTATAAATTCGTGTTTTTGACTTGAAATTGTGTTAGTTAGTGTCTATGGCTCGTGTCTAGCATTAATATATGTTTTGTTTGCTCGATTTGTTGATTGGGAGTAACTAGTATGAACTTTGAAATGGGTGTGCTTAATCTTTGATTTTGGATGAGTAAATGTTGTTTAATTGTTAAAGTTCATGTATTAAATGTGTTACTAGCATCATTAGCTTCAATTTGATGTGTAGGTTGATTAAGAAAACTTCAAAAACCCGATTAAGGATTTTGTGATGTTTGACTAGGGTTTGATAGACTTTGAAACGAACTTTTGATGCGTTGAATACTTGTTAATGTTGTTAGTAAGTGTTTAGATGCAATGTATGCTTAATTACCTTCGAAACGGCATATCGTATGTGTAAATTGGATTCCCGAATCATAAAATACGTTTTACGAACTTGAAACTTTGAAAATGGACTTTTATTGATCACTTGATGAGATTTCGGCTATTGTAAATGATGTTTTTGTTTGATGATATGTGGTTAGTTGTATTGCTCGTCAAAATACCTTTCCGAGGATATAAGATACATGTTTTGGTTGTTTGCGGATCATAAATGGTGAATGTTTGATGTTTGGTTCGTGCATACTTTGAAAAACTGACCAGAAATCTCTGCCCAGATGGTGGCGCGGCGCGCCCCATCCCCACGCGGCGCGCGGATTGGCCTGGCCAGATTCTGCTTTGTTTGGCGCATTTCACGCGAAATGTTTGACTAGCTATCGACCTCCAATTCACATGAAACTTGTTTTAATATACTTGTATATGAATATTTAGCATAGAAAAATAGTCCGGGACCCGACCCGAACGTGTTGACTTTTTTTTGTTGACTTTGACCAAGTTTGACTTTTAGTCAAACTTAACCAAACTTTTATACAATTGTTCTAACATGCTTTTGTACGTGATTCTTGCATGAAACTTGACAACGTGATTCACATGCTATACTATTCAAGTCGTATTGAGCCATAGGACTAATTGAACACATTTCACCCGACCTTGTGTCGTAACCGGTTAATTGATACAACTTATTTGTTTAGGTCAAGGCTAAGCAACATTCATGCACACGTTTACTTTGTGAAGTACATTTATACTCGTGCAATCAAAGGTGAGATCATAGTCCCATTTTTACTCTTTTTGAACTTATATTTGGGATGAGAAAACATAAACGATTCTTTTGAACTAAGTGAACACAAGAACGGGAAAACAAACATTCTACATACGAGTTTAGAACAAAAATCCTCAATTCGATTATCATTAGTTACACTTGCCGGGTGTAAGCGAGAACTTATGTTATATGGCCATATGGGTTGACAACCCTCATCCTTGACGGTTCGCTACCGTCTACGGATGAAATATATTTTCGAGAATCAGTGTTTGTTCTAGCACTATGGATGGGGTATACAATGGAAGGAATGTTAAGCTTTGATAATTGGGTGCTCGTGAAACAAACTTTTGGAATGTATTACTATTATTTCATTGATGCAAATCTTGTGGTTCACTTGTACTTACTTACTTAAACCTATGATTTCACCAACGTTTTCGTTGACAGATTTCTATGTTTTTCTCAGGTCTTGCACGATATGTGAAACATGCTTCCGCTTACTATTTGATACTTGCATCCGATGTCGAGTATACATGCATTTCATGGAGCGTCTTTTGACTTTACTTTAAACCGTGTCGCCTAGATTTCAATCGTATCTATAACGTTGTAACTTAACTTTTGGTTGAACAATTCTTGTAAACTTTGAAACAATCTTTATTTTGAAATGAAGGCGACATATTTTGGTCAAACGTTATCTTAAAGACTTATAATCAGGTAATGGGACCCACGTAGCCGACGCCGTCACTTGACGATTTGTCGGGGTCGCTACACAGTTTTCCCCAATGGTCAGGAAAGCCGAAAAACATTATCGAAGTGACTGTATTTTTGGATTTGAGGGACGAGTCATCACAATCAGGGGTTGATTTGGGATAGTACTTTGTAGGGTTAATAGGTATATTATTAGGGTAAGTAGTATGGGGTTTAGCCGTTTAGGTTTGGGTGCTAGTCCATGATCTGATATAGGATTTGGTTGTGGGGTATTGTTAAGATATGTATTGTGATAATCACTTTTTTGCTTCTCATCATCTAACGAATTAGGTTTTAACACAGGAGCCCATTGTTGACGGTGCCTATGTTGAGTCTGATTTGTCCCACCGTACCATCGGATTAGTTCTCTCAGTTTGGGGTTTGCTTGATTCAAAGATTGCTTACCTTTTCGTCTTCTTTCAACCACCTTCCACACACCATCATTATCTGATGAGGCGTTACTCGGGATATGAACGTTGGATGGGTTTTGGTAGTTTTTGTTACCCAATTTATGAAAACGATTCCCAACAGCAGTCGGAGTAAAGGGAGATGTTGGGATCTGGTAGTTGATCGGAAATTGAGCATTTTTTGTGATCGGTTGATTGTTGTATGGTGGTCGCCGGTAACGGTAAGTAGCAGGTGTGAAGGGAGATGAAGCGATGGGGGGCATTTTCTATTTTTGCAATTATGTATATTTGACTGAATAATTGAAAGAAGAAGAACTGAATTTACCAGATTAGAGATTGGAGCTTTGGAGAAGATGACCGTTCATCTTGATGTTGGTTTTTTTTTTTTTTTTTTTAAATCTAAGAAATGCTAAAACAGAACATGAAGATGAAGATTAATAGCAACTGGAGAAGAAAAATTAAAAAGATGGAAGATGAAAAGTGGATCGCAACAGAAGCAGTAACATGCTGTCAAGCTACTCTTGGTGAGAGTGTTTATGAAAAAGAGTTTTACTTTTTTTGGTTTCATTTTAATTTTAATTAAATCTTATTAATTAATTATTATTTCTAAATCTTATTAATAATTATTTTAATTATTAAAATTAAATTATATTGAGTTATTTTAATTAATTATTTTGAATTAAGTACGAGAAGGTATAAAAGTTAGGCAGAAGGAAATCAATTCTAAATTTATAAATTAATTTACACTTTTAAAATAAAATGACAACCAATATTATCTTTTATTATTGGATGTGGATTGTTTAATATCATTTTTAGGTGTTTGATGAAATGTTCAGCTGACCAGTTTCTTAGTCGGGCTCTGTGGTTTCACGGGTCATTAAACTAAATGACTTTAATATTTACGTTTACTTAATATCTAAAACATATCATTAAACTGTTTCGTGGTTCCACGAGTCATTTCACTAGTATACATCAAATTGATAACACTATTATTTGCTTATCATCAACTTCACAATATATAAATTTTGAGATATTCTTTCACAACAGAAATAAGAAAAGAAATTAAGAAAAGTTGAGAGTAATTTTATATAGTTATATTTTAACATTTACACGTACCCGTCCATTTCGCTAACTTTAAGTTTGTAATCCTAGTACTTCATCCGTCCCATAAAAATTATCCACATTACTATTTATATTTGTCCCAAAATAAATATCTCCTACTCAAAATAATGCTAAAATGTCATTAAAATTCCATAATATTCTTCACTTTATAACTCATATAATCTGTAACTATGAAATTCTCTAAACAAATACATTATTCACCAAAATACAATTACATATGAACTGGCATGGACGAATTATAATTGTTAAGACAGTGCCACTTGAATAGACTAGGATAAAGTGATGTTATTTTAATAATCAAGTCGTTTAATGGCTATAAATGATAAATGATAACAAATGCTACCTCATGCATGTGATTTTTTTTTTAACTAAGATTGATAAAACAAGTCACGGATGTAACAGCAGGGCCAGTTTCACCTCTCAAAATCATCAGTCAAGTTCAATGATTAAATCCACTTAATATCCCACTGTTTCATACACTCGCAACGTTATAAGACCTTTTCCCAAAAACCAAGAAGACTACTTATACAAAACTCGATTACATACTCTAAATTTGACATACTATAATTCAAGTAAAGCTGTTATTTAACATGTGTCATCTCCCTAAAAATTTCTACATCTTTTGAAGCCATATTTTATATCTGAACTCTTACTAGAAAACACCTTGATTCATGAAAATCATGAAACATTGTTCGTGTCTTCCTGAATTAACGATAACTCTACATTAACCATCAAATATATAACGGTTATATCCTCCGCTGGTGTATTCCAATTCGAAATTCTTGAAAACACCTTAATTAATAACCAATGATTCAGACTCGTTAACTTTGAGAATGCTGATAAAGCATCAAAAGCTGTTGAAGGTCTTAAAGGTCAGAAGCTTGATGATAAAAGAATGGTACGTTGGAAAAGCTTGAAAAAAGATCGAAATCTTCTTTTCCATTATAAATATTTCAATATTTCTAAGATATTTTTATATCGTCCTCTTTCGTAAATATCCTCGCTGCCATTCTATCCTTAGTACATCGTATCGAAAACTGTTTTGAATTCTAAATTTCAGTAAAACACTGGAAGATTTAAACCTATTGATATTTTGAAGTAATATTGAAATGAAAGCATGAGTTAATGCAATATAATAACACTTGATCAACGTGATTATATTACAGTAAGTCATGCGGAAGTTCCAATGGAATGTGATGGTGGTAATGCTTGATCAACCTTACCGTCACCACGAACCATGTTACTTGACTCGTATTCATCATGAAACCGAACACGACCTGAGAATGGCATTCATAAAACTATCCGCATATCAATCCCGGAGAAATCTTTAATCTTATCATTTTCTTCGATGAAACATTCTTAAACGATTAAGAATCTGAGTTCACATATGGTACTAAAACATTCTTGTTTTCAATTCCAATTGTCATCAGCCAAATTTTGGGACGAAATTTCTTTAACGGGTAGGTACTGTGACGACCTGGAAAATTTTGACTTATTTTTAAGTCAATTATCTAAATTATTGAATGTTTCCGACACGATAAACAAGTATAATGACCTTAAAAAAATATAAATAAAAAAAATTAAAACATTTTATGCATATTCATTTACCCATTCGACCATTCCTACTATTCACAAACTATATTATGTGTTTAAATGTATATGTATATATATAAATAACTTGAAACAATAAGAATTAAGTATGTTATGAAGCATATTAATAAAGTATTAGACATATAATTTCATACTACAAACTTATTAGTTTTCGAGCAAAATATATCGCTAACTACGTATAGCTAGAAACTAGATAGGTAAACTAATAGATAAGGTTAATGACAAATGATAAAAAAAAAATAATTTAAATTCATAAGCATACAACTCATTTTCTAATCTTTCTCTCATTCGCAGTTGCAACATGATAAACACAATTCCAACATCATCTTTCACTTTACATCACTACTCATCACTTTAATAATTCACAACAAGACATAAACCAATCAATCACCAATTTCCAATTCACAACACAATTCACGGAATATTTTATATTTCATTTCTTATTTTAGTTTTTATATTAAGTTCTAAGAAGTAGTTTGTGGTATAATTCAATATTGTACGGGTATTGTAATTCAAGATTCTACTAATAAAATATTAATAATAGTTTAGTTCCATATAGAATTAATTTGGTAGTTAACTAATAATGATATGAGTTTAAAATAATTAGTATTAGTAATTAGTAGATAATTAGTATTAGAAATTAGTAATAGTACTCCGTATATAACCTTTGTTGTCTAAATATAACTCAATCTAATATTATAACATTTATAAATATAAACTAAAATAACTAATAGTAAGATTGTGTAAATCTTTGAGGATATCCTTGTTTCTTCTGATTGTTTTGCGTGTGAGATTTCAAGCAAACAAGTCACATCATTCAATCAAATTTTCCCATCCTTATATATATATATATATATATATATATATATATATATATATATATATATATATATATATATATATATATATATATACATCACTCTAGTATTAACTTTCATCTATACAACACTCTTGAAAGGTGGACTTAAGTAAAATATGGGAATGGTAGCTGAATTTATGGGATATAGATAACACACACAACCACTCGTTTAACCATATCTAGTTGTTCTCTTTCTTTCCTACTAAATCACCTACTTTTGACCTGGGCCCCTTTAAATCCGAACTAAAATCTTTATAGATACTAACTATATTGATAATACTACTAACAATTTAGTAAATAAGTTATAATATGTAGTAGTAATAAAATAAGATGTGGATATGTGTGTATTCATGTGTAACTTTCAAATATAGACTCAAAAGTCAATTTCTTTGGAGTGTTAACATAAATTATCGCCATTTTGTTTATGCATGCCATACCCATCGCCATTTTGTATGTGACAGAACACACCCATCACATTATATATATATAACCCATGTTTCTTGTTACTCATTATATATTTTCTTTCATCTGTGTAAACATAAACATAACACTCAAATAAAATCATATAAAGAAAGGAGGACGTTAAGAGATAGGAGTATTGTAAGAATAACTCAGTTTCAAAACCTTTGAAGAATTAAGGTCACTTATCTCGGAACAACCACACACGAATCCGAACCCGTAATTGTTGAATTGCGTGCTTTGCTTACAGTGAGTTCATTTGCTCCCTTTTACTCTTTATATTTTTGGGACTGCGAATACATGCGCTGTTTTTACAACTGCTTTATTAAATGCTTTTGAAATATATTTTGAAATGAGAATACATGAAATGCTTTTATAAATGTTTGACGAGATAGACACAAGCAAAACATTCCTCGAATGAATTATTATGCAGACAGAAGTTCTGTGGATTATTATCGAATTGATTGGACGTGATAATTGCCACTAATTGTTATGAATATTTTCCCCTGATTATTATTTCTTGGTAACCTAAGAATTAGAATCGGGTATGGCCCTAATTCATTCGAATCCTAAAGGTAGCTACCGGGTTTAACACCCTCACCTAGAATGTTCATTAGACGGAAGAGCTAGTGGGCGTGGTGTTTAGTACTTCGAGGTTTATATATTATACAGACGAGATGTTCTGTTTTTGGGGATATTATTGATGCGCATTATATGTTTGTAGTGACCCGAACTTTTCCATGTT
The DNA here is from genome assembly GCF_046630445.1 of Rutidosis leptorrhynchoides. NCBI lineage: Eukaryota > Viridiplantae > Streptophyta > Magnoliopsida > Asterales > Asteraceae > Rutidosis > Rutidosis leptorrhynchoides. The sequence continues at coordinate 201,792,843 of NC_092343.1, read as the reverse complement.
TATATATATTAATTGAGATTGATATTTACATGATTAAATGTTTCCAACATGTTAAGCAATCAAACTTGTTAAGACTTGATTAATTGAAATATGTTTCATATAGACAATTGACCACCCAAGTTGACCGGTGATTCACGAACGTTAAAACTTGTAAAAACTATACGATGACATATATATGGATATATATATATATATATAGTTAACATGATACTATGATAAGTAAACTTATCATTAAGTATATTAACAATGAACTACATATGTAAAAACAAGACTACTAACTTAATGATTTTTAAACGAGACATATATGTAACGATTATCGTTTTAAACACATTTAATGTATATATATCATATTAAGAGATATTCATACATGATAATATCATGATAATATAATAATTTAAAATCTCATTTGATATTATAAACATTGGGTTAACAACATTTAACAAGATCGTTAACCAAAAGGTTTCAAAACAACACTTACATGTAACGACTAACGATGACTTAACGACTCAGTTAAAATGTATATACATGTAGTGTTTTAATATGTATTTGTACACTTTTGAAAGACTTCAATACACTTATCAAAATACTTCTACTTAACAAAAATGCTTACAATTACATCCTCGTTCAGTTTCATCAACAATTCTACTCGTATGCACCCGTATTCGTACTCGTACAATATACAGCTTTTAGATGTATGTACTATTGGTATATACACTCCAATGATCAGCTCTTAGCAGTCCATGTGAGTCACCTAACACATGTATAAACCATCATTTGTCAACTAGCATGAAATATCTCATAAAATTACAAAAATATGAGTAATCATTCATGACTTATTTACATGAAAACAAAATTACATATCCTTTATATCTAATCCATACACCAACGACCAAAAACACCTACAAACACTTTCATTCTTCAATTTTCTTCATCTAATTGATCTCTCTCAAGTTCTATCTTCAAGTTCTAAGTGTTCTTCATAAATTCTACAAGTTCTAGTTACATAAAATGAAGAATACTTTCAAGTTTGCTAGCTCACTTCCAATCTTGTAAGGTGATCATTCAACCTCAAGAAATCTTTGTTTCTTACAGTAGGTTATCATTCTAATACAAGGTAATAATCATATTCAAACTTTTGTTCAATTTCTATAACTATAACAATCTTATTTCAAGTGATGATCTTACTTGACACTCTATATGTGAATGTTGGAGTTAGCTATACAGGGTTGAGGTTGATTTCAAAATATATATAGTTTGAGTTGTGATCAATACTGAGATACGTATATATTGGGTCGTGGATTGATTCAAGATAATATTTATCGATTTATTTCTGTACATCTAACTGTGGACAACTAGTTGTAGGTTACTAACGAGGACAGCTGACTTAATAAACTTAAAACATCAAAATATATTAAAAGTGTTGTAAATATATTTTGAACATACTTTGATATATATGTATATATTGTTATAGGTTCGTGAATCAACCAGTGACCAAGTCTTACTTCCCGACGAAGTAAAAATCTGTGAAAGTGAGTTATAGTCCCACTTTTAAAATCTAATATTTTTGGGATGAGAATACATGCAGGTTTTATAAATGATTTACAAAATAGACACAAGTACGTGAAACTACATTCTATGGTTGAATTATCGAAATCGAATATGCCCCTTTTTATTAAGTCTGGTAATCTAAGAATTAGGGAACAGACACCCTAATTGACGCGAATCCTAAAGATAGATCTATTGGGACTAACAAACCCCATCCAAAGTACCGAATGCTTTAGTACTTCGAAATTTATATCATATCCGAAGGGTGTCCCGGAATTATGGGGATATTCTTATATATGTATCTTGTTAATGTCGGTTACCAGGTGTTCACCATATGAATGACTTTTATCTCTATGTATGGGATGTGTATTGAAATATGAAATCTTGTGGTCTATTATTATGATTTGATATGTATAGGTTAAACCTATAACTCACCAACATTTTTGTTGACGTTTTAAGCATGTTTATTCTCAGGTGATTATTAAGAGCTTCCGCTGTCGCATACTTAAATAAGGACGAGATTTGGAGTCCATGCTTGTATGATATTGTGTAAAAACTGCATTCAAGAAACTTATTTTGTTGTAACATATTTGTATTGTAAACCATTATGTAATGGTCGTGTGTAAACATGATATTTTAGATTATCATTATTTGATAATCTACGTAAAGCTTTTTAAACCTTTATTGATGAAATAAAGGTTATGGTTTGTTTTAAAATGAATGCAGTCTTTGAAAAACGTCTCATATAGAGGTCAAAACCTCGCAACGAAATCAATTAATATGGAACGTTTTTAATCAATAAGAACGGGACATTTCAGTTGGTATCCGAGCGTTGGTCTTAGAGAACCAGAATTTTGCATTAGTGTGTCTTATCGAGTTTGTTAGGATGCATTAGTGAGTCTGGACTTCGACCATGTTTACTTGAAAAATGATTGCTTAACAAATTTTGTTGGAAACTATATATTTTTAACATGTGAATATTATGTGATATATTAATCTATTAACGCGTTTGATATTATGTGATAGATGTCTACCTCTAGAACAAGTCTCATTGACTCACCTAATAATAATGAAGAGTCAAATGTAAATTGGAATGATTCGTGGACTGATTCACAAGTTCCCGAAGAGGAACCGGAAGAAGAGTCGGAACCGGAAGAAGAATCGGAACCGGAAGAAGAATCGGAACCGGATGAAGAAATAGAACCGGTGGGGGAAATAATAAAATGGTTAAGTAAAAGAAAATCCTCAACCAACCGACCAAGGTTAATTATGGTCAATGGTGTTTCCGCCAAGGAAGCAAAATATTGGTAGGATTACCAATTCTCCGATGAATCGGATTCCGACGAGAATTCCGATGATGTTATAGAAATTATCCCAACTGAATTTAAAAAGGCAAAAGAAAATAATAAGGGAAAGGGCATAAAAACAGAGAAATCTAATTCCAACCCCGATGAACTTTATATGTATCGTCAACCCCCGAAGTCCTTAAGTTGTAACAATGACCCGGGAACCTCTAAACCACAAGGTTTTTCTAAACCAATGTGGAAAACGACGGCTCGTATTAGGGGAACATCATATATCCCTAGAAACTTGGTAAAACGAACCAAAACCGAAAAAGAAGAAGAAACAAGCGAGTCGGAATAAGATAGTTGTATTCGTGTGGTGTAATATATGTAATATAGTGTGCTTATGCTTTATGATATATGTAAAAATTGCTTGTATTAATAAGTATTTTTTTATGAATCTAACTCTTGTCTATTTTACAGTATAAAAACACAAAATGGATAGACAATCCAATATTTTAAGAGACCTACCCGGAGACATGATTGATGAAATCTTGTCTAGAGTCGGTCAGAATTCTTCGGCACAACTATTTAAGGCGAGATCAGTTTGTAAGACATTCGAAGAACGTTTCAAGAATGCCTTGGTTTATAAAAGGCTTTCGTTCGAAAGATGGGGGATATCACATTGGGAAATCCATAAGTTACGATGTGTTTACTTTGACGCATATATTGCGGGGAACCCAAATGCTATTTTACGCAATGGGTTAAGAAATTATTTTGACTCACTATATCCGAATATTGGACTTCGTGATTTAAAAAAAGCGGCTAACATGCAACATAAAGAAGCATGTTATGCTTACGGATTAGTAATGTTCGCTTCTCACCAAAGTGAGAACAAGAACATCGGGCTACAACTATTAAACAAAATATTCCCACAAGTGACGGAGTCGGTAATTGGGGTAAGAAATGAGGTTTTTAGATTGTTACGGGACTGTTGGACATTACGTAACCCTCGTCCCTTTGATGACGTTAAAACACGCTGTCTTATCAACGGCCATAACGGTTATGTTCCACAAGACCAAGGACGGGAAGTAATCCTAGGAAAACCAGAATGCATGACTTGTTTCTGGACGTATGAATTACGTGTCTTTATTGCCTTTGCTGAACGACTTGTGTACTAGCTAGAATTATCTTCACAACCATCTTGTATCAAATTTATTGTGTGCTATATTTCATGCTATCTGTAAAATAAGCGGTATTGTAAGTTTGTAAAATATTGTGTAAAAGTTTGAACGCGAAATATTATTATAATCAGTTTTTCATATAGAATTGTAGTAGTTGAATTGTATATTAGCTACTAAGTATGAACTTAACGGGTAGGTACTACCCGAATTTAAACTTATAAAACACTAATATGAAGAAAAAGCTTTTATAAATGAGTTCATATTATGCTACGAAATACTATTAACTACTCTTAATATTCTGTATGATTAACTTGTTCCATTTGATTATTTTGAAGGAAATGGCACCGACTACTCGACACACCGTGAATATGAATGAAGAGGAATTCCGTACTTTTCTAGCTTCAAACATAGCCGCAGTACAGGCTGTGCTACATACCAACAATAACCTTGGATCTAGCAGTACAGGAAATCGTGTAGGATGCACCTACAAAGAATTCACTGCCTGCAAACCTTTGGAATTTGATGGAACCGAAGGACCGATCGGATTGAAACGGTGGACCGAAAAGGTCGAATCGGTGTTTGCCATAAGTAAGTGTACTGAAGAGGACAAAGTGAAGTACGCTACGCATACCTTCACAGGTTCTGTGTTAACATGGTGGAATACCTATCTAGAGCAAGTGGGACAAGACGATGCGTACGCACTACCGTGTTCAGCATTCAAGCACTTGATGAACGAGAAGTACCGTCCCAGAACCGAGGTCAATAAGCTCAAGACAGAACTTAGAGGGTTACGAACCCAAGGATTTGATATTACCACGTACGAAAGACGGTTCACAGAATTGTGCCTATTGTGTCCGGGAGCATTCGAAGATGAGGAAGAGTAGATCGACGCGTTTGTGAAAGGATTACCGGAAAGAATCCAAGAAGATATAAGTTCACACGAGCACGCCTCCATACAACAGGCATGTAGAATGGCTCACAAACTAGTGAACCAGATTGAAGAAAGAATTAAAGAACAGACTGCTGAAGAGGGCAATGTGAAGCAAGTCAAAAGAAAGTGGGAGGAAAACGGTGATAAGAATCACCAATACAACAACAACAGCAATTACAACAATAATCGCAACAATTATCCCAACAATCGCAACATCAATCGCAACTACAACAAACGGCCCAACAACAACAACAACAACAACAACAACAACAACAGCAACTATAACAATCATCCCAACAACAATAATAACCGCAACAACAACAACAACAATTAGAAGCAGCTATGCCAAAGGTGTGAAAAGTATCACTCGGGGTTCTGCACCAAATTTTGCAACAAGTGTAAAAGAAATGGTCATAGCGCGGTGAAGTGTGAGGTCTACGGACCAGGGGTTAATAGAACGAAAGGAACAAATGGTGTCGGAACGAGTAATGGTGGAGCAAGTAGTGTCGGAGCAAGTTATGCCAATGAAGTTTGTTATAAATGTGGAAAACCAGGCCACATTATTAGAAATTGCCCGAACCAGGAGAACACGAATGGACAAGGCCGCGGAAGAGTTTTCAATATTAATGCGGCAGAGGCACAGAAAGACCCGGAGCTTGTTACGGGTACGTTTCTTATTGACAATAAATCTGCTTACGTTTTATTTGATTCGGGTGCGGATAGAAGCTATATGAGTAGAGATTTTTGTGCTAAATTAAGTTGTCCATTGACGCCTTTGGATAGTAAATTTTTACTCGAATTAGCAAATGGTAAATTAATTTCAGCAGATAATATATGTCGGAATCGAGAAATTAAACTGGTTAGCGAAACATTTAAGATTGATTTGATACCAGTAGAGTTAGGGAGTTTTGATGTGATAATCGGTATGGACTGGTTGAAAGAAGTGAAAGCAGAGATCGTTTGTTACAAAAATGCAATTCGCATTATACGAGAAAAAGGAAAACCCTTAATGGTGTACGGAGAAAAGGGCAACACGAAGCTACATCTTATTAGTAATTTGAAGGCACAAAAACTAATAAGAAAAGGTTGCTATGCTGTTCTAGCACACGTCAAGAAAGTATAAACTGAAGAAAAGAGCATCAATGATGTTCCCATTGCAAAAGAATTTCCCGATGTATTTCCGAAAGAATTACCGGGATTACCCCCACATCGATCCGTTGAATTTCAAATCGATCTTGTACCAGGAGCTGCACCAATAGCTCGTGCTCCTTACAGACTCGCACCCAGCGAGATGAAAGAACTGCAAAGCCAATTACAAGAACTTTTAGAGCGTGGTTTCATTCGACCAAGCACATCACCGTGGGGAGCTCCTGTTTTGTTTGTCAAGAAGAAAGATGGTACATTCAGGTTGTGTATCGACTACCGAGAGTTGAACAAACTTACCATCAAGAACCGCTACCCACTACCGAGAATCGATGACTTATTTGATCAACTACAAGGCTCGTCTGTTTATTCAAAGATTGACTTACGTTCCGGGTATCATCAAATGCGGGTGAAAGAAGATGATATTCCAAAGACTGCTTTCAGAACACGTTACGGTCATTACGAGTTTATGGTCATGCCGTTTGGTTTAACTAATGCACCAGCTGTGTTCATGGACCTTATGAACCGAGTGTGTGGACCATACCTTGACAAGTTTGTCATTGTTTTCATTGATGACATACTTATTTACTCAAAGAATGACCAAGAACACGGTGAACATTTGAGAAAGGTGTTAGAAGTATTGAGGAAGGAAGAATTGTACGCTAAGTTTTCAAAGTGTGCATTTTGGTTGGAAGAAGTTCAATTCCTCGGTCACATAGTGAACAAAGAAGGTATTAAGGTGGATCCGGCAAAGATAGAAACTGTTGAAAAGTGGGAAACCCCGAAAACTCCGAAACACATACGCCAGTTTTTAGGACTAGCTGGTTACTACAGAAGGTTCATCCAAGACTTTTCCAGAATAGCAAAACCCTTGACTGCATTAACGCATAAAGGGAAGAAATTTGAATGGAATGATGAATAAGAGAAAGGGTTTCAGTTATTGAAGAAAAAGCTAACTACGGCACCTATATTGTCATTGCCTGAAGGGAATGATGATTTTGTGATTTATTGTGACGCATCAAAGCAAGGTCTCGGTTGTGTATTAATGCAACGAACGAAGGTGATTGCTTATGCGTCTAGACAATTGAAGATTCACGAACAAAATTATACGACGCATGATTTGGAATTAGGAGCGGTTGTTTTTGCATTAAAGACTTGGAGGCACTACTTATATGGGGTCAAAAGTATTATATATACCGACCACAAAAGTCTTCAACACATATTTAATCAGAAACAACTGAATATGAGGCAACGTAGGTGGATTGAATTATTGAATGATTACGACTTTGAGATTTGTTACCACTCGGGGAAGGCAAATGTGGTAGCCGATGCCTTGAGCAGGAAGGACAGAGAACCCATTCGAGTAAAATCTATGAATATAATGATTCATAATAACCTTACTACTCAAATAAAGGAGGCGCAACAAGGAGTTTTAAAAGAGGGAAATTTAAAGGATGAAATACCCAAAGGATCGGAGAAGCATCTTAATATTCGGGAAGACGAAACTCGGTATAGGGCTGAAAGGATTTGGGTACCAAAATTTGGAGATATGAGAGAAATGGTACTTAGAGAAGCTCATAAAACCAGATACTCATTACATCCTGGAACGGGGAAGATGTACAAGGATCTCAAGAAACATTTTTGGTGGCCGGGTATGAAAGCCGATGTTGCTAAATACATAGGAGAATGTTTGACGTGTTCTAAGGTCAAAGCTGAGCATCAGAAACCATCAGGTCTACTTCAACAACCCGAAATCCCGGAATGGAAATGGGAAAACATTACCATGGATTTCATCACTAAATTGCCAAGGACTGCAAGTGGTTTTGATACTATTTGGGTAATAGTTGATCGTCTCACCAAATCAGCACACTTCCTGCCAATAAGAGAAGATGACAAGATGAAGAAGTTAGCACGACTGTATTTGAAGGAAGTCGTCTCCAGACATGGAATACCAATCTCTATTATCTCTGATAGGGATGGCAGATTTATTTCAAGATTCTGGCAGACATTACAGCAAGCATTAGGAACTCGTCTAGACATGAGTACTGCCTATCATCCACAGACTGATGGGCAGAGCGAAAGGACGATACAAACGCTTGAAGACATGCTACGAGCATGTGTTATTGATTTCGGAAACAGTTGGGATCGGCATCTACCGTTAGCAGAATTTTCCTACAACAACAGCTACCATTCAAGCATTGAGATGGCACCGTTTGAAGCACTTTATGGTAGAAAGTGCAGGTCTCCGATTTGTTGGAGTGAAGTGGGGGATAGACAGATTACGGGTCCGGAGATTATACAAGAAACTACCGAGAAGATCATCCAAATTCAACAACGGTTGAAAATCGCCCAAAGTCGACAAAAGAGCTACGCTGACATTAAAAGAAAAGATATAGAATTTGAAATTGGAGAGATGGTCATGCTTAAAGTTGCACCTTGGAAAGGCGTTGTTTGATTTGGTAAACGAGGGAAATTAAATCCAAGGTATATTGGACCATTCAAGATTATTGATCATGTCGGACCAGTAGCTTACCGACTTGAGTTACCTCAACAACTCGCGGCTGTACATAACACTTTCCACGTCTCGAATTTGAAGAAATGTTTTGCTAAAGAAGATCTCACTATTCCGTTAGATGAAATCCAAATCAACGAAAAACTTCAATTCATCGAAGAATCGAAATAATGGATCGTGAGGTTAAAAGACTTAAGCAAAACAAGATACCAATTGTTAAGGTTCGATGGAATGCTCATAGAGGACCCGAGTTCACCTGGGAGCGTGAAGATCAGATGAAGAAGAAATACCCGCATCTATTTCCAGAAGATTCGTCAACACCTTCAACAGCTTAAAATTTCGGGACGAAATTTATTTAACGGGTAGGTACTGTAGTGACCCGAACTTTTCCATGTTTATATATATTAATTGAGATTGATATTTACATAATTAAATGTTTCCAACATGTTAAGCAATCAAACTTGTTAAGACTTGATTAATTGAAATATGTTTCATATAGACAATTGACCACCCAAGTTGACCGGTGATTCACGAACGTTAAAACTTGTAAAAACTATATGATGACATATATATGGATATATATATAGTTAACATGATACTATTATAAGTAAACATATCATTAAGTATATTAACAATGAACTACATATGTAAAAACAAGACTACTAACTTAATGATTTTTAAACGGGACATATATGTAACGATTATCGTTGTAAAGACATTTAATGTATATATATCATATTAAGAGATATTCATACATGATAATATCATGATAATATAATAATTTAAAATCTCATTTTATATTATAAACATTGGGTTAACAACATTTAACAAGATCGTTAACCTAAAGGTTTCAAAACAACACTTACATGTAACGACTAACGATGACTTAACGACTCAGTTAAAATGTATATACATGTAGTGTTTTAATATGTATTTATACACTTTTTAAAGACTTCAATACACTTATCAAAATACTTCTACTTAACAAAAATTCTTACAATTACATCCTCGTTCAGTTTCATCAACAATTCTACTCGTATGCACCCGTATTCGTACTCGTACAATACACAGCTTTTAAATGTATGTACTATTGGTATATACACTCCAATGATCAGCTCTTAGCAGCCCATATGAGTCACCTAACACATGTGGGAACCATAATTTGGCAACTAGCATGAAATATCTCATAAAATTACAAAAATATGAGTAATCATTCTTGACTTATTTACATGAAAACAAAATTACATATCCTTTATATCTAATCCATATACCAACGACCAAAAACACCTACAAACACTTTCATTCTTCAATTTTCTTCATCTAATTGATCTCTCTCAAGTTCTATCTTCAAGTTCTAAGTGTTCTTCATAAATTCTACAAGTTCTAGTTACATAAAATCAAGAATACTTTCAAGTTTGCTAGCTCACTTCCAATCTTGTAAGGTGATCATTCAACCTCAAGAAATCTTTGTTTCTTACAGTAGGTTATCATTCTAATACAAGGTAATAATCATATTCAAACTTTGGTTCAATTTCTATAACTATAACAATCTTATTTCAAGTGATGATCTTACTTGAACTTGTTTTCGTGTCATGATTCTGCTTCAAGAACTTCGAGCCATCCAAGGATCCGTTGAAGCTAGATCCATTTTTCTCTTTTCCAGTAGGTTTATCCAAGGAACTTAAGGTAGTAATGATGTTCATAACATCATTCGATTCATACATATAAAGCTATCTTATTCGAAGGTTTAAACTTGTAATCACTAGAACATAGTTTAGTTAATTCTAAACTTCTTCGCAAACAAAAGTTAATCCTTCTAACTTGACTTTTAAAATCAACTAAACACATATTCTATATCTATATGATATGCTAACTTAATGATTTAAAACCTGGAAACACGTAAAACACCGTAAAACCGAATTTACGCCGTCGTAGTAACACCGCGGGCTGTTTGGGTTAGTTAATTAAAAACTATGATAAACTTTGATTTAAAAGTTGTTATTCTGAGAAAATGATTTTTATTATGAACATGAAACTATATCCAAAAATTATGGTTAAACTCAAAGTGGAAGTATGTTTTCTAAAATGGTCATCTAGACGTCGTTCTTTTGACTGAAATGACTACCTTTATAAAAACGACTTGTAACTTATTTTTCCGACTATAAACCTATAATTTTTCTGTTTAGATTCATAAAATAGAGTTCAATATGAAACCATAGCAATTTGATTCACTCAAAACGGATTTAAAATGAAGAAGTTATGGGTAAAACAAGATTGGATAATTTTTCTCATTTTAGCTACGTAAAAATTGGTAACAAATCTATTCCAACCATAACTTAATCAACTTGTATTGTATATTATGTAATCTTGAGATACCATAGACACGTATACAATATTTCGACCTATCATGTCGACACATCTATATATATTTCGGAACAACCATAGACACTCTATATGTGAATGTTGGAGTTAGCTATACAGGGTTGAGGTTGATTCCAAAATATATATAGTTTGAGTTGTGATCAATACTGAGATACGTATACACTGGGTCGTGGATTGATTCAAGATAATATTTATCGATTTATTTCTGTACATCTAACTGTGGACAACTAGTTGTAGGTTACTAACGAGGACAGCTGACTTAATAAACTTAAAACATCAAAATATATTAAAAGTGTTGTAAATATATTTTGAACATACTTTGATATATATGTATATATTGTTATAGGTTCGTGAATCAACCAGTGGCCAAGTCTTACTTCCCGACGAAGTAAAAATCTGTGAAAGTGAGTTATAGTCCCACTTTTAAAATCTAATATTTTTGGGATGAGAATACATGCAGGTTTTATAAATGATTTACAAAATAGACACAAGTACGTGAAACTACATTCTATGGTTGAATTATCGAAATCGAATATGCCCCTTTTTATTAAGTCTGGTAATCTAAGAATTAGGGAACAGACACCCTAATTGACGCGAATCCTAAAGATAGATCTATTGGGACTAACAAACCCCATCCAAAGTACCGGATGCTTTAGTACTTCGAAATTTATATCATATCCGAAGGGTGTCCCGGAATGATGGGGATATTCTTATATATGCATCTTGTTAATGTCGGTTACCAGGTGTTCACCATATGAATGACTTTTATCTCTATGTATGGGATGTGTATTGAAATATGAAATCTTGTGGTCTATTATTATGATTTGATATGTATAGGTTAAACCTATAACTCACCAACATTTTTGTTGACGTTTTAAGCATGTTTATTCTCAGGTGATTATTAAGAGCTTCCGCTGTCGCATACTTAAATAAGGACGAGATTTGGAGTCCATGCTTGTATGATATTGTGTAAAAACTGCATTCAAGAAACTTATTTTATTGTAACATATTTGTATTGTAAACCATTATGTAATGGTCGTGTGTAAACAGGATATTTTAGATTATCATTATTTGATAATCTACGTAAAGCTTTTTAAACCTTTATTGATGAAATAAAGGTTATGGTTTGTTTCAAAATGAATGCAGTCTTTGAAAAACGTCTCATATAGAGGTCAAAACCTCGCAACGAAATCAATTAATATGGAACGTTTTTAATCAATAAGAACGGGACATTTCAATGTTAAGGTCGGTTACCAAGCCAAGCTATGAAAGCAAAGAAATGTGAATGTTATGAATCGAGAGAATGATTTTATACACAGGTTATGTGTATGATGTTTTGTACACGAGATATGTGTACGGTTATAAAGAATTATTGAAAATAGTTTCGTACACGAGATAGGTGTACTGTATTTAAATCTTGTGGTTTATCAAAATGATGAATTTTACTGTTTATGATAAACTTATGAACTCACCAACCTTTTGGTTGACACTTTAAAGCATGTTTATTCTCAGGTATGAAAGAAACCTTCCGCTGTGCATTTGCTCATTTAGAGATAATACTTGAAGTCGTTCATGGCATTTAGAGGTCTGTACCTCGCAATGGGACCAGCTGTTGAAGACTTCGTCCAGGTGGATTAGGACGGGTCACTACAGTCAGAATAAGGTTGTATATACCATTGTTGCATGGTCTGTGGTGTTGTTGAGAGTGGGGAAATTCATATTTGAATATAACATGGAGTGAAGTATTTGTGATCATTATATGTGGCGTGTATTATTTATCTTACTAAGAAAATCGATTGGAATATATATATATATATATATATATATATATATATATATATATATATATATATATATATATATATATATATATATATATATATATATATATATATATATATATATATATATTTATATATATGGGCATGATCAATGAGGAAGTAACCAATCGGGGGGAAGCGGGGGGAAGCAATTTTTTTTCTGTTTTTTTTTTGAATTTTTTTTTTTCCAGCATCAAGATCACACGAAAATATGAACATTTAGAAGAGACACTTCGTGATGAATGTTATTATTTAGGCGGGAAAACGATCGACACAAATAACATTCAAGATAATATTGTTCGTGAAGAATATGAACGGATTTTTTTTCATGTTTTGTGAAGTAAAATTTAGCCCGATTTAGAGTTTAGGGTTTTGGGTTTTGGGTTTTGGGTTTATGGAATAAACCCAAAACACCAAACCCTAAACCATAAACCGTTCGTGTTAAAAACTCAATTTAAATCCTAAATCTAAACCCTAAATCTAAACCTTAAACCCTAAATTTCTAAACCCTAATATCTAAACCCTAATATCTAAACCCCAATAGCTAAAACCTCAAAATACGCTCGAAAAACACGATAATTGTTATATATTACTTATTCGAGCGTTTTCCTGCCAAAATAAAAACATTTATCACAAAGTGTCTCTACTAAATGTTCATATTTTCATCTCATTTATAATGTTCGTGAACAAAGTTTTTTCAAAAAACGAAAAAAAAACGTTTTTGCTTCCCCCAGCTTCCCCCTGAATGGTTACTTCCCTATATATATATATATATATATATATATATATATATATATATATATATATATATATATATATATATATATATCGGTAAGCTTTTGTCCACATGTCCTTCAGCCCTTAATTTTCGGTCCATGTAGCAGAGAGATTTGTCTCACAAAAACCTATACATATACACTATTTGTTGTTATTTTTTTACCTCACACCAAACATATACATACAATACATACACCACATCACCATTCCACGTGCCATTAAAAAACCTGACCACTTTGAAATTCTCTATCCTATGTGCCCTTTTATTTAATTATATTTAAATTGTTCAAGTGTATGGGAAAGGTATTAAGACGTTACTTTTTATGATGATCAAAGAGCATCTTTTCAATGTATGTGAGGTGAGTAGGTTTTTAAATTTTGAAATTTAAAATGAATTATTCATAATTTCTCTCTCCGTAAATATATGGAATGGTCAGATCTACAAAATCAAAAAACATAGCTCAATTACTCGCTCTCTCTTTTCCATCTTCACAAAAAATCAAATGGATAATTAGGTGAATCGTTATAGGATCAAATCGTCAAATCGCCATGGATCATGGATCATCAAATTGTGAAATCGCCACTGCGAAGTATATAAGGTAATTTCACACAAATTATTAGCGATGTTTTTATATTGTTTCATAACATCTTATATAGTGATGATAAATGGACAGATAAACAGTCCTATCTGTAGGTATTTCATATGCCCGAGAGACATATTAAATTAACGTGGCCACTATGCTATGATCCAAGTCGGGTCATACCCAATAACAAGCTTACCAGCACTTTATATGTATTTATTTTAACGATTGGATTGTTATGTAAATACGCGACACTAGAATTTTAGAAAATCGGTTTTCTAAAGTATTATCACTTGAGGTAAATTATTTGGATAATTTATATATAATTGTTTATAGGTTTAAATGATTATATTATTTTATATTTTATAAAAGTTTATAAAATATAAGTAACATAAATAATGCATGGTTTTATTTAACAAGTTTATATAAATTGCACTTGTTATTTAAATAAAAGGGAGGATGCAGTTTTTTTGGGACTCCTAGGTGTGATTCCCATGCTTGCTTGGTAACTTGGAACAAGATATTCCTTAAGCATGCATGTCTCCTTTTAACCAAAGCATTCCTTGACTCAAGTGAGATAAAAAAAACAAGCAAACACTAAAAGAAAACTGCAACTTTTTCTGCTGAAATAAGGCCTGCTGGCCGTGAGCTTTAGGGAGGGAAGGAAGTGGTTTTGCTTGCTAAATCTAGGTGATTAAGTGTCTTAAATCCTAACTCTATCATAAGGGGTGTTGGTGTAAAAGGGCTTGTGGGTATTACACACTTGAGGCTTCAAATTAGAAGCTATTTTCTCCATCATCTTCTTCTTCATATCCTGCTGTCCATTCAGCTCATTACTCACCATTGAAGAGGTATAATCTTCTTCTTCTACTTGTATTATATGTAAGTATGATTCCAAGACTTGATATTAGTATGGAATTTAACAAAATGGTTTTATATATATACTTGTTCTATTAATGCTTCCGCTCGTATCAACTATCTTAAAATTGGTTTTATGATTGTGTTAACTTAATGAACATGTTGTTTTGAAACTTGTTAAATTCCATCAATGGTATCTAGAGCCGAGGTCTATGGATTATGCTTCTTATATGGTCTTTAAACCCACTATATTTGCATTTCAAGTACATGCATGAGAATGGAATGCAAAAATTGTCGGGTTTGGGTGGGTTTGGAATTTAGGCCGATTTTAAGGAGACCCAAAATGGGTTTTTGGGTTCTTCCATTTGGTCTAATTTTGGTTGAATGTAAATGTTCACAATCTAAGCCTTGACCTTGTGTTTGGTTGCATGCATGGTTGATTAATATTTATTCAATTGGTTTGTAATAATAATTATTCATTTGGCATGTAATAATTCATTTGGTTATGTAATTTATTTTATATTTGGTATGTAAAGTAGATTAGGTAGTAATTTCAATTTTAGACAAAATGTATTAGGATATATTTTGTAAAATGATGAAGATGATGAAGACTTGAAGAACACATGAAGATGCATTTGGATGCAAGTTTAAGTGGGAGGTTAAAACCTCTTACTTTGTGTTTTAACCCTTAACCGGTGATATTTGTTTTCGGCTAAACAAATCTCCACCAAATTGGCTTGATTGTGAACACATTTGTTTTGCATGCGTGGTTGTTTTATTTCTTGTATGATTGTGGATTGTATGTTTGTATGCTACAAGTTAATCACACAAGTTAACAACAAACTAGAATGACAATTTAATTGGTTAAATTAACATTATTAACAACATGCATATCGACAATTTAAATGGTTAAATTAAAAGTAGCAAAAGGACATTAATAAACGGTTATTAAGAACATGAAAAGGATCGCATATATAAATTGGTTTATATCAAGTAATTGGCTTAATTACAAGACTTGAAAATGGATTTCAAATGAACCATACACTAAATGCATGTTGGTGTATGGCATAAATGTTTTCTTAAACTAGAATTAACGAAAACTTAAAATCCCTTAATCGACAAGGCAAACAAGTTAAATGCCATCCTTTTGTGTGACACTTGAAAATATTAGGGAACTCATAATGGGATAAAGGTCACCTAACCGTTGTGAGCAAACTAATATGATTGAGGTAAATTTCGCACACTTGTGGGATAAAGGTCACCTAACCACTTGGATGTTAAATTTACACGTTTACACAAGTAGGACGACTTGATTTGGGAATCATGAACTTAGGGTCACCGAAGCATGAGGAACAAATAGGCGTTGATGGGATGAATATGCCATGCAAAAGGATTGCATGATCCCATAATTTAGAAGTTGCAAAAGGATTGCAATTGTCATATAAATGACTACCTAGCTAAATCAAATAACGGGATAAAGGTCACCTAACCGAAATTTGATTTACCGTTGGATTCTAATATTTAATAAGTCAATTAATTATAAAAGGGTGTTGTTTATTAAATTTAAAATCGATACTTAAATGAACTTTGTTAATTTTGTAGATGGCCGCAAATAACAACAACATGCAAAATGCACCACTTAACCTAAACAACCTATCATTAAGGTCTCTCCTCGAGAAAGACAAACTCAACCATACGAACTTTATGGATTGGTTCCGTAATCTTAGGATTGTCCTCAAACTTGAGGATAAAGCGTATGTGTTGGAGGACCCTATTCCCGACCAACAGGATGAGGAAGATCTAGAGGGCATGGCTTATTATGACAAGTATTGCGCCGATTCGGTGCAAGTCGCTTGCCTAATGCTTGGGACTATGATACCCGAACTCCAAAAGGATTTCGAACATCATAGTGCATATGACATGATTACGCAATTGAAGGAGATGTTCCTTCAACAAGCACGTGTCGAGCGCTTCGAAACGGTTCGAGCGCTACATGCATGTCGTATGGATGACACCCAATCCGTATCCTCTTATGTCCTCAAAATGAAAAGCCTTATTGATCGCGTAAACCGTCTTAATCTCAACATATCTAATGAGCTAGCCACCGATCTTATCCTAAACTCCTTGTCAAAGAGGTTTGACCAATTTGTAATTAATTACAATATGAATGGGATGGATAAGACCATTGGTGAACTTCATGGCATGTTAAGGACGGCCGAAACTAGCATGGGTAAGAGGGCTTCACCCGTGCTAATGATCAATGATGGTGGGTCCAAAGGTAATAACATCTCTAAGCCAAAGGCGACTAAGAGGAAAGGACCCGCCCATCAAGGCAAGGGAAAGGGGTGGATGGTTACCCCAACCAAAAACAAGAACAAGAAGCAAAAGGTTGCCGGACAAGCAAACCCCAAGGAAGACCCGTGCTTCGGTTGCGGTGAAGTGGGTCACTGGAAACGCAATTGCCCGGTCTACCTTAAGGAGTTGAAGGAAAAGAGGGATGCGGGGCAATCATCAGGTAACATATATATGGTATATATAGAGCTTAGTATTACTTCTTCTAATACATGGGTATTAGACACTGGATGTGGAACTCACATTTGCAATTCTTTGCAGGGGTTCAAAAGAAGTAGCAAGCAAACGGGAACATCAAGTCTCTTTATGGGTAATGGAGCCAAAGTGCTAGTGAAGGCTCAAGGAGACTTTGTATTAAAGCTTCCAAGTGGTTTGGAACTTATTTTGAACAATGTTTTGTATGCACCGGATTTATGTCGAAACATTATTTCAGTTTCCAGTTTAAAACAATGTGGTTTTTATCTTAATTTTGTTAATAATGATATCCATGTTTATTTAGATAATGTATTCTATTTTAAGGCTTCGCCTTCAAATGGAATTTATGAATTGGTTCATGATGATACATCATCTAGTAGCTCAATATACCATACTAGCACCAAGAAACTCAAAAGGGATTTGAGTGATTCCTACTTATAGCATTGTCGCCTTGGTCACATATGTAGTGACCCGAACTTTTCCATGTTTATATATATTAATTGAGATTGATATTTACATGATTAAATGTTTCCAACATGTTAAGCAATCAAACTTGTTAAGACTTGATTAATTGAAATATGTTTCATATAGACAATTGACCACCCAAGTTGACCGGTGATTCACGAACGTTAAAACTTGTAAAAACTATATGATGACATATATATGGATATATATATAGTTAACATGATACTATGATAAGTAAACATATCATTAAGTATATTAACAATGAACTACATATGTAAAAACAAGACCACTAACTTAATGATTTTTAAACGAGACATATATGTAACGATTATCGTTGTAAAGATATTTAATGTATATATATCATATTAAGAGATATTCATACATGATAATATCATGATAATATAATAATTTAAAATCTCATTTGATATTATAAACATTGGGTTAACAACATTTAACAAGATCGTTAACCTAAAGGTTTCAAAACAACACTTACATGTAACGACTAACGATGACTTAACGACTCAGTTAAAATGTATATACATGTAGTGTTTTAATATGTATTTATACACTTTTGAAAGACTTCAATACACTTATCAAAATACTTCTACTTAACAAAAATGCTTACAATTACATCCTCGTTCAGTTTCATCAACAATTCTACTCGTATGCACCCGTATTCGTACTCGTACAATACACAGCTTTTAGATGTATGTACTATTGGTATATACACTCCAATGATCAGCTCTTAGCAGCCCATTTGAGTCACCTAACACATGTGGGAACCATCATTTGGCAACTAGCATGAAATATCTCATAAAATTACAAAAATATGAGTAATCATTCATGACTTATTTACATGAAAACAAAATTACATATCCTTTATATCTAATCCATACACCAACGACCAAAAACACCTAAAAACACTTTCATTCTTCAATTTTCTTCATCTAATTGATCTCTCTCAAGTTCTATCTTCAAGTTCTAAGTGTTCTTCATAAATTCCAAAAGTTCTAGTTTCATAAAATCAAGAATACTTTCAAGTTTGCTAGCTCACTTCCAATCTTGTAAGGTGATCATCCAACCTCAAGAAATCTTTGTTTCTTACAGTAGGTTATCATTCTAATACAAGGTAATAATCATATTCAAACTTTGGTTCAATTTCTATAACTATAACAATCTTATTTCAAGTGATGATCTTACTTGAACTTGTTTTCGTGTCATGATTCTGCTTCAAGAACTTCGAGCCATCCAAGGATCCATTGAAGCTAGATCCATTTTTCTCTTTTCCAGTAGGTTTATCCAAGGAACTTAAGGTAGTAATGATGTTCATAACATCATTCGATTCATACATATAAAGCTATCTTATTCGAAGGTTTAAACTTGTAATCACTAGAACATAGTTTAGTTAATTCTAAACTTGTTCGCAAACAAAAGTTAATCCTTCTAACTTGACTTTTAAAATCAACTAAACACATGTTATATATCTATATGATATGCTAACTTAATGATTTAAAACCTGGAAACACGAAAAACACCGTAAAACCGGATTTACGCCGTCGTAGTAACACCGCGGGCTGTTTTGGGTTAGTTAATTAAAAACTATGATAAACTTTGATTTTAAAGTTGTTATTCTGAGAAAATTATTTTTATTATGAACATGAAACTATATCCAAAAATTATGATTAAACTCAAAGTGGAAGTATGTTTTCTAAAATGGTCATCTAGACGTCGTTCTTTCGACTGAAATGACTACCTTTACAAAAACGACTTGTAACTTATTTTTCCGACTATAAACCTATACTTTTCTGTTTAGATTCATAAAATAGAGTTCAATATGAAACCATAGCAATTTGATTCACTCAAAACGGATTTAAAATGAAGAAGTTATGGGTAAAACAAGATTGGATAATTTTTTCTCATTTTAGCTACGTGAAAATTGGTAACAAATCTATTCCAACCATAACTTAATCAACTTGTATTGTATATTATGTAATCTTGAGATACCATAGACACGTATACAATGTTTCGACCTATCATGTCGACACATCTATATATATTTCGGAACAACCATAGACACTCTATATGTGAATGTTGGAGTTAGCTATACAGGGTTGAGGTTGATTTCAAAATATATATAGTTTGAGTTGTGATCAATACTGAGATACGTATACACTGGGTCGTGGATTGATTCAAGATAATATTTATCGATTTATTTCTGTACATCTAACTGTGGACAACTAGTTGTAGGTTACTAACGAGGACAGCTGACTTAATAAACTTAAAACATCAAAATATATTAAAAGTGTTGTAAATATATTTTGAACATACTTTGATATATATGTATATATTGTTATAGGTTCGTGAATCAACCAGTGGCTAAGTCTTACTTCCCGACGAAGTAAAAATCTTTGAAAGTGAGTTATAGTCCCACTTTTAAAATCTAATATTTTTGGGATGAGAATACATGCAGGTTTTATAAATGATTTACAAAATAGACACAAGTACGTGAAACTACATTCTATGGTTGAATTATCGAAATCGAATATGCCCCTTTTTATTAAGTCTGGTAATCTAAGAATTAGGGAACAGACACCCTAATTGACGCGAATCCTAAAGATAGATCTATTGGGCCTAACAAACCCCATCCAAAGTACCGGATGTTTTAGTACTTCGAAATTTATATCATATCCGGAGGGTGTCCCGGAATGATGGGGATATTCTTATATATGCATCTTGTTAATGTCGGTTACCAGGTGTTCACCATATGAATGATTTTTATCTCTATGTATGGGATGTGTATTGAAATATGAAATCTTGTGGTCTATTGTTACGATTTGATATATATAGGTTAAACCTATAACTCACCAACATTTTTGTTGACGTTTAAAGCATGTTTATTCTCAGGTGAATATTAAGAGCTTCCGCTGTTGCATACTAAAATAAGGACAAGATTTGGAGTCCATGTTTGTATGATATTGTGTAAAAACTGCATTCAAGAAACTGATTTCGATGTAACATATTTGTATTGTAAACCATTATGTAATGGTCGTGTGTAAACAGGATATTTTAGATTATCATTATTTGATAATCTACGTAAAGCTTTTTAAACCTTTATTTATGAAATAAAGGTTATGGTTTGTTTTAAAAATGAATGCAGTCTTGGAAAAACGTCTCATATAGAGGTCAAAACCTCGCAACGAAATCAATTAATATGGAACGTTTTTAATCAATAAGAACGGGACATTTCAGTTGGTATCCGAGCGTTGGTCTTAGAGAACCAGAATTTTGCATTAGTGTGTCTTATCGAGTTTGTTAGGATGCATTAGTGAGTCTGGACTTCGACCGTGTTTACATGAAAAATGATTGCTTAACAAATTTTGTTGGAAACTATATATTTTTAACATGTGAATATTATGTGATATATTAATCTCTTAACGCGTTTGATATTATGTGATAGATGTCTACCTCTAGAACAAGTCCCATTGACTCACCTAATAATAATGAAGAGTCAAATGTAAATTGGAATGATTCGTGGACTGATTCACAAGTTCCCGAAGAGGAACCGGAAGAAGAGTCGGAACCGGAATAAGAATCGGAACCGGAAGAAGAATCGGAACCGGATGAAGAAATAGAACCGGTGGGGGAAATAATAAAACGGTTAAGTAAAAGAAAATCCTCAACCAACCGACCAAGGTTAATTATGGTCAATGGTGTTTCCGCCAAGGAAGCAAAATATTGGGAGGATTACCAATTCTCCGATGAATCGGATTCCGACGAGAATTCCGATGATGTTATAGAAATTACCCCAACTGAATTTAAAAAGGCAAAAGAAAATAATAAGGGAAAGGGCATAAAAATAGAGAAATCTAATTCCAACCCCGATGAACTTTATATGTATCGTCAACCCCCGAAGTCCTTAAGTTGTAACAATGACCCGGGAACCTCTAAACCACCAGGTTTTTCTAAACCAATGTCGACAACGACGGCTCGTATTAGGGGAACATCATATATCCCTAGAAACTTGGCAAAACGAACCAAAACCGAAGAAGAAGAAACGTGCGAGTCGGAATAAGATAGTTGTATTCGTGTGGTGTAATATATGTAATATAATGTTCTTATGCTTTATGATATATGTAAAAATTGCTTGTATTAATAAGTATTTTTTTATGAATCTAACTCTTGTCTATTTTACAGTTTAAAAACACAAAATGGATAGACAACCCAATATTTTAAGAGACCTACCCGGAGACATGATTGATGAAATCTTGTCTAGAGTCGGCCAGAATTCCTCGGCACAACTATTTAAGGCGAGATCAGTTTGTAAGACATTCGAAGAACGTTCCAAGAATGTCTTGGTTTATAAGAGACTTTCGTTTGAAAGATGGGGGATATCACATTGGGAAACCCATAAGTTACGATGTGTTTACTTTGACGCATATATTGCGGGGAACCCAAATGCTATTTTACGCAACGGGTTAAGAAATTATTTTGACTCAATATATCCGAATATTGGACTTCGTGATTTAGAAAAAGCGGCTAACATGCAACATAAAGAAGCATGTTATGCTTACGGATTAGTAATGTTCGCTTCTCACCAAAGTGAGAACAAGAACATCGGGCTACAACTATTAAACAAAACGTTTCCACAAGTGACGGAGTCGGTAATTGGGGTAAGAAATGAGGTTTTTAGATTATTACGGGACTGTTGGACATTACGTAACCCTCGTCCCTTTGACGACGTTACAACACACTGTCTTATCAACGGCCATAACGGTTATGTTGCACAAGACCAAGGATGGGAAGTAGTCCTAGTAAAACCAGAATGCATGACTTATTTCTGGACGTATGAATTACGTGTCTTTATTGCCTTTGCTGAACGACTTGTGTACTAGCTAGAATTATCTTCACAACTATCTTGTATCAAAGTTATTGTGTGCTATATTTCATGCTTTATGTAAAATAAGCGGTATTGTAAGTTTGTAAAATATTGTATAAAAGTTTGAACGCGAAATATTATTATAATCAGTTTTTCATATAGAATTGTAGTAGTTGAATTGTATATTAGCTACTAAGTATGAACTTAACGGGTAAGTACTACCCGAATTTAAACTTATAAAACGCTAATATGAAGAAAAAGCTTTTATAAATGAGTTCATATTATGCTATGAAATACTATTAACTACTCTTAATATTCTGTATGATTAACTTGTTCCATTTAACTATTTTGAAGGAAATGGCACCGACTACTCGACACACCGTGAATATGAATGAAGAGGAATTCCGTACTTTTCTAGCTTCAAACATAGCCGCAGTACAGGCTGCGCTACATACCAACAATAACCTTGGATCTAGCAGTACAGGAAATCGTGTAGGATGCACCTACAAAGAATTCACTGCCTGCAAACCTTTGGAATTTGATGGAACCGAAGGACCGATCGGATTGAAACGGTGGACCGAGAAGGTCGAATCGGTGTTTGCCATAAGTAAGTGTACTGAAGAGGACAAAGTAAAGTACGCTACGCATACCTTCACAGGTTCTGCGTTAACATGGTGGAATACCTATCTAGAGCAAGTGGGACAAGACGATGCGTACGCACTACCGTGGTCAGCATTCAAGCACTTGATGAACGAGAAGTACCGTCCCAGAACCGAGGTCAATAAGCTCAAGACAGAACTTAGAGGGTTACGAACCCAAGGATTTGATATTACCAGGTACGAAAGACGATTCACAGAATTGTGCCTATTGTGTCCGGGAGCATTCGAAGATGAGGAAGAGAAGATCGACGCGTTTGTGAAAGGATTACCGGAAAGAATCCAAGAAGATATAAGTTCACACGAGCCCGCCTCCATACAACAGGCATGTAGAATGGCTCACAAACTCGTGAACCAAATTGAAGAAAGAATTAAAGAACAGACTGCTGAAGAGGCCAATGTGAAGCAAGTCAAAAGAAAGTGGGAGGAAAACGGTGATAAGAATCACCAATACAACAACAACAGCAATTACAACAATAATCGCAACAATTATCCCAACAATCGCAACATCAATCGCAACTACAACAAACGGCCCAACAACAACAACAACAACAACAACAGCAACTACAACAATCATCCCAACAACAATAATAACCGCAACAACAACAACAATCAGAAGCAGCTATGCCAAAGGTGTGAAAAGAATCACTCGGGGTTCTGCACCAAATTTTGCAACAAGTGTAAAAGAAATGGTCATAGCGTGGCGAAGTGTGAGGTCTACGGACCTGGGGTTAATAGAACGAAAGGAATAAATGGTGTCGGAACGAGTAATGGCGGAGCAAGTAGTGTCGGAGCAAGTTATGCCAATGTAGTTTGTTATAAATGTGGAAAACCGGGCCACATTATTAGAAATTGCCCAAACCAGGAGAACACGAATGGACAAGGCCGTGGAAGAGTTTTCAATATTAATGCGGCAGAGGCACAGGAAGACCCGGAGCTTGTTACGGGTACGTTTCTTATTGACAATAAATCTGCTTACGTTTTATTTGATTCGGGTGCAGATAGAAGCTATATGAGTAGAGATTTTTGTGCTAAATTAAGTTGTCCATTGACGCCTTTGGATAGTAAATTTTTACTCGAATTAGCAAATGGTAAATTAATTTCAGCAGATAATATATGTCGGAATCGAGAAATTAAACTGGTTAGCGAAACATTTAAGATTGATTTGATACCAGTAGAGTTAGGGAGTTTTGATGTGATAATCGGTATGGACTGGTTGAAAGAAGTGAAAGCGGACATCGTTTGTTACAAAAATGCAATTCGCATTATACGAGAAAAAGGAAAACCCTTAATGGTGTACGGAGAAAAGGGCAACACGAAGCTACATCTTATTAGTAATTTGAAGGCACAAAAAGTAATAAGAAAAGGTTGCTATGCTGTTCTAGCACACGTCGAGAAAGTACAAACTGAAGAAAAGAGCATCAATGATGTTCCCGTCGCAAAAGAATTTCCCGATGTATTTCCGAAAGAATTACCGAGATTACCCCCACATCGATCCGTTGAATTTCAAATAGATCTTGTACCAGGAGCTGCACCAATAGCTCGTGCTCCTTACAGACTCGCACCCAGCGAGATGAAAGAACTACAAAGCCAATTACAAGAACTTTTAGAGCGTGGTTTCATTCGACCAAGCACATCACCGTGGGGAGCTCCTGTTTTGTTTGTCAAGAAGAAAGATGGTACATTCAGGTTGTGTATCGACTACCGAGAGTTGAACAAACTTACCATCAAGAACCGCTACCCACTACCGAGAATCGATGACTTATTTGATCAACTACAAGGCTCGTCTGTTTATTCAAAGATTGACTTACGTTCCGGGTATCATCAAATGCGGGTGAAAGAAGATGATATTCCAAAGACTGCTTTCAGAACACGTTACGGTCATTACGAGTTTATGGTCATGCCGTTTGGTTTAACTAATGCACCAGCTGTGTTCATGGACCTTATGAACCGAGTGTGTGGACCATACCTTGACAAGTTTGTCATTGTTTTCATTGATGACATACTTATTTACTCAAAGAATGACCAAGAACACGGTGAACATTTGAGAAAGGTGTTAGAAGTATTGAGGAAGGAAGAATTGTACGCTAAGTTTTCAAAGTGTGCATTTTGGTTGGAAGAAGTTCAATTCCTCGGTCACATAGTGAACAAAGAAGGTATTAAGGTGGATCCGGCAAAGATAGAAACTGTTGAAAAGTGGGAAACCCCGAAAACTCCGAAACACATACGCCAGTTTTTAGGACTAGCTGGTTACTACAGAAGGTTCATCCAAGACTTTTCCAGAATAGCAAAACCCTTGACTGCATTAACGCATAAAGGGAAGAAATTTGAATGGAATGATGAACAAGAGAAAGCGTTTCAGTTATTGAAGAAAAAGCTAACTACGGCACCTATATTGTCATTGCCTGAAGGGAATGATGATTTTGTGATTTATTGTGATGCATCAAAGCAAGGTCTCGGTTGTGTATTAATGCAACGAACGAAGGTGATTGCTTATGCGTCTAGACAATTGAAGATTCACGAACAAAATTATACGACGCATGATTTGGAATTAGGCGCGGTTGTTTTTGCATTAAAGACTTGGAGGCACTACTTATATGGGGTCAAAAGTATTATATATACCGACCTCAAAAGTCTTCAACACATATTTAATCAGAAACAACTGAATATGAGGCAGCGTAGGTGGATTGAATTATTGAATGATTACGACTTTGAGATTCGTTACCACTCGGGGAAGGCAAATGTGGTAGCCGATGCCTTGAGCAGGAAGGACAGAGAACCCATTCGAGTAAAATCTATGAATATAATGATTCATAATAACATTACTACTCAAATAAAGGAGGCGCAACAAGGAGTTTTAAAAGAGGGAAATTTAAAGGATGAAATACCCAAAGGATCGGAGAAGCATCTTAATATTCGGGAAGACGGAACCCGGTATAGGGCTGAAAGGATTTGGGTACCAAAATTTGGAGATATGAGAGAAATGGTACTTAGAGAAGCTCATAAAACCAGATACTCAATACATCCTGGAACGGGGAAGATGTACAAGGATCTCAAGAAACATTTTTGGTGGCCGGGTATGAAAGCCGATGTTGCTAAATACGTAGGAGAATGTTTGACGTGTTCTAAGGTCAAAGCTGAGCATCAGAAACCATCAGGTCTACTTCAACAACCCGAAATCCCGGAATGGAAATGGGAAAACATTACCATGGATTTCATCACTAAATTGCCAAAGACTGCAAGTGGTTTTGATACTATTTGGGTAATAGTTGATCGTCTCACCAAATCAGCACACTTCTTGCCAATAAGAGAAGATGACAAGATGGAGAAGTTAGCACGACTGTATTTGAAGGAAGTCATCTCCAGACATGGAATACCAATCTCTATTATCTCTGATAGGGATGGCAGATTTATTTCAAGATTCTGGCAGACATTACAGCAAGCATTAGGAACTCGTCTAGACATGAGTACTGCCTATCATCCACAAACTGATGGGCAGAGCGAAAGGACGATACAAACGCTTGAAGACATGCTACGAGCATGTGTTATTGATTTCGGAAACAGTTGGGATCGACATCTACCGTTAGCAGAATTTTCCTACAACAACAGCTACCATTCAAGCATTGAGATGGCGCCGTTTGAAGCACTTTATGGTAGAAAGTGCAGGTCTCCGATTTGTTGGAGTGAAGTGGGGGATAGACAGATTACGGGTCCGGAGATTATACAAGAAACTACCGAGAAGATCATCCAAATTCAACAACGGTTGAAAACCGCCCAAAGTCGACAAAAGAGCTACGCTGACATTAAAAGAAAAGATATAGAATTTGAAATTGGAGAGATGGTCATGCTTAAAGTTGCACCTTGGAAAGGCGTTGTTCGATTTGGTAAACGAGGGAAATTAAATCCAAGGTATATTGGACCATTCAAGATTATTGATCGTGTCGGACCAGTAGCTTACCGACTAGAGTTACCTCAACAACTCGCGGCTGTACATAACACTTTCCACGTCTCGAATTTAAAGAAATGTTTTGCTAAAGAAGATCTCACTCTTCCGTTAGATGAAATCCAAATCAACGAAAAACTTCAATTCATCGAAGAACCCGTCGAAATAATGGATCGTGAGGTTAAAAGACTTAAGCAAAACAAGATACCAATTGTTAAGGTTTGATGGAATGCTCGTAGAGGACCCGAGTTCACCTGGGAGCGTGAAGATCAGATGAAGAAGAAATACCCGCATCTATTTCCAGAAGATTCGTCAACACCTTCAACAGCTTAAAATTTCGGGACGAAATTTATTTAACGGGTAGGTACTGTAGTGACCCGAACTTTTCCATGTTTATATATATTAATTGAGATTGATATTTACATGATTAAATGTTTCCAACATGTTAAGCAATCAAACTTGTTAAGACTTGATTAATTGAAATATGTTTCATATAGAAAATTGACCACCCAAGTTGACCGGTGATTCACGAACGTTAAAACTTGTAAAAACTATATGATGACATATATATGGATATATATATATTTAACATGATACTATGATAAGTAAACATATCATTAAGTATATTAACAATGAACTACATATGGAAAAACAAGACTACTAACTTAATGATTTTTAAACGAGACATATATGTAACGATTATCGTTGTAAAGATATTTAATGTATATATATCATATTAAGAGATATTCATACATGATAATATCATGATAATATAATAATTTAAAATCTCATTTGATATTATAAACATTGGGTTAACAACATTTAACAAGATCGTTAACCTAAAGGTTTCAAAACAACACTTACATGTAACGACTAACGATGACTTAACGACTCAGTTAAAATGTATATACATGTAGTGTTTTAATATGTATTTATACACTTTTGAAAGACTTCAATACACTTATTAAAATACTTCTACTTAACAAAAATGCTTACAATTACATCCTCGTTCAGTTTCATCAACAATTCTACTCGTATGCACCCGTATTCGTACTCGTACAATACACAGCTTTTAGATGTATGTACTATTGGTATATACACTCCAATGATCAGCTCTTAGCAGCCCATGTGAGTCACCTAACACATGTGGGAACCATCATTTGGCAACTAGCATGAAATATCTCATAAAATTACAAAAATATGAGTAATCATTCATGACTTATTTACATGAAAACAAAATTACATATCCTTTATATCTAATCCATACACCAACGACCAAAAACACCTACAAACACTTTCATTCTTCAATTTTCTTCATCTAATTGATCTCTCTCAAGTTCTATCTTCAAGTTCTAAGTGTTCTTCATAAATTCCAAAAGTTCTAGTTTCATAAAATCAAGAATACTTTCAAGTTTGCTAGCTCACTTCCAATCTTGTAAGGTGATCATCCAACCTCAAGAAATCTTTGTTTCTTACAGTAGGTTATCATTCTAATACAAGGTAATAATCATATTCAAACTTTGGTTCAATTTCTATAACTATAACAATCTTATTTCAAGTGATGATCTTACTTGAACTTGTTTTCGTGTCATGATTCTGCTTCAAGAACTTCGAGCCATCCAAGGATCCATTGAAGCTAGATCCATTTTTATCTTTTCCAGTAGGTTTATCCAAGGAACTTAAGGTAGTAATGATGTTCATAACATCATTCGATTCATACATATAAAGCTATCTTATTCGAAGGTTTAAACTTGTAATCAATAGAACATAGTTTAGTTAATTCTAAACTTGTTCGCAAACAAAAGTTAATCCTTCTAACTTGACTTTTAAAATCAACTAAACACATGTTCTATATCTATATGATATGCTAACTTAATGATTTAAAACCTGGAAACACGAAAAACACCGTAAAACCGGATTTACGCCGTCGTAGTAACACCGCGGGCTGTTTTGGGTTAGTTAATTAAAAACTATGATAAACTTTGATTTTAAAGTTGTTATTCTGAGAAAATTATTTTTATTATGAACATGAAACTATATCCAAAAATTATGATTAAACTCAAAGTGGAAGTATGTTTTCTAAAATGGTCATCTAGACGTCGTTCTTTCGACTGAAATGACTACCTTTACAAAAACGACTTGTAACTTATTTTTCCGACTATAAACCTATACTTTTCTGTTTAGATTCATAAAATAGAGTTCAATATGAAACCATAGCAATTTGATTCACTCAAAACGGATTTAAAATGAAGAAGTTATGGGTAAAACAAGATTGGATAATTTTTTCTCATTTTAGCTACGTGAAAATTGGTAACAAATCTATTCCAACCATAACTTAATCAACTTGTATTGTATATTATGTAATCTTGAGATACCATAGACACGTATACAATGTTTCGACCTATCATGTCGACACATCTATATATATTTCAGAACAACCATAGACACTCTATATGTGAATGTTGGAGTTAGCTATACAGGGTTGAGGTTGATTCCAAAATATATATAGTTTGAGTTGTGATCAATACTGAGATACGTATACACTGGGTCGTGGATTGATTCAAGATAATATTTATCGATTTATTTCTGTACATCTAACTGTGGACAACTAGTTGTAGGTTACTAACGAGGACAGCTGACTTAATAAACTTAAAACATCAAAATATATTAAAAGTGTTGTAAATATATTTTGAACATACTTTGATATATATGTATATATTGTTATAGGTTCGTGAATCAACCAGTGGCCAAGTCTTACTTCCCGACGAAGTAAAAATCTGTGAAAGTGAGTTATAGTCCCACTTTTAAAATCTAATATTTTTGGGATGAGAATACATGCAGGTTTTATAAATGATTTACAAAATAGACACAAGTACGTGAAACTACATTCTATGGTTGAATTATCGAAATCGAATATGCCCCTTTTTATTAAGTCTGGTAATCTAAGAATTAGGGAACAGACACCCTAATTGACGCGAATCCTAAAGATAGATCTATTGGGCCTAACAAACCCCATCCAAAGTACCGGATGTTTTAGTACTTCGAAATTTATATCATATCCGAAGGGTGTCCCGGAATGATGGGGATATTCTTATATATGCATCTTGTTAATGTCGGTTACCAGGTGTTCACCATATGAATGATTTTTATCTCTATGTATGGGATGTGTATTGAAATATGAAATCTTGTGGTCTATTGTTACGATTTGATATATATAGGTTAAACCTATAACTCACCAACATTTTTGTTGACGTTTAAAGCATGTTTATTCTCAGGTGAATATTAAGAGCTTCCGCTGTTGCATACTAAAATAAGGACAAGATTTGGAGTCCATGTTTGTATGATATTGTGTAAAAACTGCATTCAAGAAACTGATTTCGATGTAACATATTTGTATTGTAAACCATTATGTAATGGTCGTGTGTAAACAGGATATTTTAGATTATCATTATTTGATAATCTACGTAAAGCTTTTTAAACCTTTATTTATGAAATAAAGGTTATGGTTTGTTTTAAAAATGAATGCAGTCTTGGAAAAACGTCTCATATAGAGGTCAAAACCTCGCAACGAAATCAATTAATATGGAACGTTTTTAATCAATAAGAACGGGACATTTCAATATAAACAAGAACCGAATGCATACACTTCAAAAGAATGGACTCTTGAAATCAAATGAGATGGACTCGTTTGATGTGTGTGAATCTTGTTTACAAGGCAAAATGACTAAAGCACCTTTCAAAGGGACCTATGAAAGGGCTAAGGACTTATTGGGATTAATACATTCGGATGTATGTGGACCCTTTAAGCCCATAGCTAGGAATGGTGAAAGATACTTCGTTACTTTCATTGATGACTTCAGTCGTTTTGGATATGTCTACTTGTTAAGACATAAGG
The DNA here is from genome assembly GCF_046630445.1 of Rutidosis leptorrhynchoides. Lineage (NCBI taxonomy): Eukaryota > Viridiplantae > Streptophyta > Magnoliopsida > Asterales > Asteraceae > Rutidosis > Rutidosis leptorrhynchoides. Next base: position 201,761,445 of record NC_092343.1, on the reverse strand, counting down.
ACGAAACTTTTGAAGCATTCAAAGAATATCAAAGCGAAGTATAAAATCAACTCAATAAGACAATCAAAGTACTTTGTACCGATAGAGGAGGTGAATACCTAAGCGATGCTTTCCAAGATCATCTTAGGAGTTGTGGGATTATCTCGCAACTTACTCCACCAGGAACACCCCAACTTAATGGAGTTTCCGAAAGGAGGAACTGAACCCTAATGGATATGGTTCGATCTATGATGGCAAGAAGCTCGTTACCTCTATCGTTTTGGGGTTATTGTCTATGCTCCGCGGCTCGTATTTTAAATATGGCCCCAACCAAGAAAGTGGAACGAACTCCTCATGAGATGTGGTTTGGAAAACCTCCGTCTCTATCATACTTAAAGGTATGGGGATGTGAAGCTTATCCTAAGCGTTACGTCCCTAATAAGTTGAATGCTCGATCCACGAAGTGTATCTTCATAGGATATCCCAAGGATGATATGTGATACTATTTCTATGATCAAACCGAGCAAAATGTATTTGTTGCTCGAAAGGCTGAATTCCTTGAAACTAAGTTCCTAATGGAAGGAAATAGTGAGAGGAAGATAGATCTTGAAGAGGTTCAAGATCAAGTAGATGATACACAATTGGCTGACACTAGCACTCAACATGAAAATGTTGAGAGTGATCAGATGGATGATCAAAATACACAAGACGTTCGCAGATCTGGTGTAACATCCCGCGTTTTTCCGTTAAATTTATTTTTAACACCGTCTTTTTTTTTTTATAATATCTTTCGCTATTTAAATTCCCAATTTCCGTTGACTAACGTTTATAATATTCTCGTTATTTAATTATAACATCACTCGTCTACTCGAGCGTTTTTAAAATATTCGTTTGGTTAAATCCCGCACCCGCTTCTAAACTCGAGGGACTAAAATTGACACGGGGCAAACTAGTTGACTAGGTCAACTAGTCCACCCCAATCACCACCATTTCCATCATCTCCCTCTCTCTCCCTTTCTTTCTTTTTTTCTCTCAAGAACACAAACATAATTCATCATCTAAATTCGGATCGGGAAGCAAACTTCAAAACAAATTACATATTCGTGATCCTCTCATCATCCTCTTCGATTTGGTACCAATTTCATCCATTTTGGGTAACATTTCTAAAACACTAAATTTCTCCAAATTCGTTTTATATACTTGAAATTGTGTTAGTTAGTGTCTATGGCTCGTGTATAACATGAATATATGTTTTGTTTGCTCGATTCGTTGTTTTGAGTAACTAGTTTGAACATTTGAAATGGGTGTGCTAAATCTTTGATTTTGGATGAGTTAATGTTGTTAAATTGTTAAAGTTCATGTTTTAATTGTGTTACTAGTATCACTAGCTTCGTTTTGATGCGTAGGTTGATTAAGGAAACTTCAAAAACATGAATATTGATTTTTGCGGATTGTGGTTAGGGTTTGATAGACTTAAAACGAGCTTTTAATGTTTCGAATGCCATGAAATGTTATTAGTAAGTGTTTAGTTGTAATGTATGCTTCATTACCTTCAAAACGGCATATCGTATGTGTAAATTGGATTCCCGAATCATAAAATACGTTTTACGAACTTGAAACTTTGAAAATAAACCCTTCTTGATCAATTGACGAGTTTTCGGTTATAGTAATTGATGTTTGTGCTTGTGAAAGGTAGTTAATTGTATTCCTTGTCAAAAGAGCTTTCCAATGATATAAGATGCGTATTCTAAGTGTTTACGGTTTGCGTTTTGTGCTAAATTGAATTTTGGATCAAGACTTGAACTTTTGAAACTGACCAGGCACCAGACCACGTTATTTGTCGCGCCGCGGAGCAATTTGTCGCGCCGTGGCCCAAAGGGTGATTTTAGAACATGTTTTTCAGGCTTTCTGACCTTCAAAATAGGCATTTGTCGCGCCGCGGAGCAATTTGTCGCGCCGCGACAATTGCCTGTTTCATCCGAACTTCAGCAAACTTGTTTTGGCCATAACTTTTTGACCGTAACTCCGTTTTCGATGAATCAAATATCGTTGGAAACGTAATAAGATTTCCTTTCTAATGGTAAGGTTTTGAAATGTCAACTCAAACTTTATTACAATCGTTCTAACATGTTTTTATACTTGATTCTTGCATGAAACTTGACAACGTGATTCACATGCTATACTATTCGAGTCGTAACGAGCCATAGGACTAATTGAACACATTTCACCCGACTTTGTGTCGTAACCGGTTAATTGATACAATTTACTTGTTTAGGTCAAGGCTAAGCAACATTCATGCACACGTTTACTTTGTGAAGTACATTTATTACTCGTGCACTCGAGGTGAGATCATAGTCCCACCTTTTCAACAATTTTTATTCTTTTAAATCGTGGGCTGAGAAACATATACATTACATATTTATATACATTTCACATGTATATATACTTTTCATACTTTTATACTTTGAACACAAATACGAATACAAAGATACAGACGAGTTAGAACAAAAGTCCTCAATCCAATTATCATTAGTTCCACTTGCAGGGTGTAAGTGTAAGCGAGTGATTATGTTGTGTGGCCATACGGGTTTAACGAACCCTCATTCAGACGGTTCGCTACCGTTAGTGGATGAAATATAATTTCAACGTGCATAGTGTATGTTCTAACACTATATTCAAAATTCAGAGGGAAGATTCAGTTAAGCTTTGGTAATTGGGTGCTCGTAATACAAACTACATTCTTCGGAATAAATACGATTTGGATAATCATCTATACAAACTATTGTGGTTCAAAGTATACTTTTACAAATACATTTATGATCTCACCAACGTTTTTCGTTGACAGTTTTCTATATGTTTCTCAGGTTCATACTTGGCTATTTGATACATGCTTCCGCGTACATTCATACTTGCTTGGGGTCAAGCATACATGCATACACTCTGATTTCTTGCTTGGGGTCAAGCATACATACATACATACGCTAGGGATAGCACTTTTGGATTCAAACTTTTGTTTACATACTTACGCTATTTATAGCAACTGTGTTTTTCAACTTATATTATGTCGCAAGTTATTTCATTTATACTTTATGACTTTTGTAAACTTAGACTTGCTGTCGAATGGTTTTGTAAACTAAACTTGCAAGTCTTGTGCCTTTCAAATGAATGCGACATAATTTTGGTCAAACGAGTCTCATATAGGGACTACGACCACGCAACGGGACCTAAGTTAACGGCGCCGTCAATGACGATTTGGTCGGGTCGCTACAGATGGTATCAGAGCGTTGGTTGTAGGGAACTAGGATGTGCATTAGTGTGTCTAACAGAGTCGTTAGGACGCATTAGTGAGTCTAGACTACAACCGGATAGTTAGCATTTGCATTCTGACATACATTTGCTATAGATAGCACTTACTTGACTACTTGTGCATTATACTTGAATCATTCTTAGGCAAACTTTTTAATGGTACCCAACCTTCATCATACGAACTCGTATTCCGCCACTTTTTGGTAACACACGTAAATTCATGATTCATACACGTATGGATGACGACGACTTCATTAGTCACACTCGTTCGGGAACTCTGTCTCCCGGATTGTTATTTGCCACCGTTTCAACTTACTCCCGGTTTCTCACTGGTGTTTCTTACTATCTACTTTTTGGTGTTACTACCATCACTACTCTAGGTGAGTATCGTCATCAACATTTATCACTACGGTTGCGTGCTACTCGTTATCATGACTCGTTACTCTTTTCATACCTAAATACATTATTGTTTGAATCGAACCGATTTGACGTTAACAATCATTTATACACTTCCCGCGGGGAAACGCTTCTTTAGAGTTGTAGAAACTATTTCGATTTAATACGAGTCACGTTTGAGACGTCGTTACATTTTGTTCATTTTAGATTTTCGCGATTACACGAACTTGAATCTATAGAGTGATGTGGGAATGGAGGTATGAGTTAGCGTAATATAACGACACTCGATCAACGTGGTTATATTACGGTAAGACATACCAAAGTTCTAGTGACGCGTGATGGTGGTTAGACTCGATCAACCTAAACACCACCATGTGCCATGTACATGACTTCATCCTTTCATGTTTGGACATCCGAAAACTCCGAGAATATTGATAACAACCATACCGGGGACACCCCTTCGACTTTTGTCGAACTATACTTATGCTTCCGAATGAATTACCGATTCCTCTCGACTTCAACCGTATGTTACACGTGTATACTATCTCGTCCTCGCACAGTCTTATTGACTAATTACGATTTACTCGTTATGCTCGCACCGAGGCGGAAACTTCTTTTGCATCACCCTCGTACTTCCGGTTCAGGAGGTCCTTATTCTAAATTCCCAATGGAGAGAGACTCTCCACGTTATACTAGTATTCACCTCGAGGGTGAATAGTTCCGACGAACGTTTTTCTTTCAGAAACCGATGAGGACTTGCCCCGACGAACATTTTTGGAAACTGATAAATCTTTCGCGACGCGAATTTTCTTGAGAAACTTGTCCTAACAAACTTGTCTAAATATACCTTACGGAATGTACTCCGTTTTGGACCGAGATCCTCATTTCATTTCTAGACTTCGGAGTGCCTCACAAAAAGCCTCGGGACCACGTTTAGACATGAGTACCGCGTACCATCCGCAACCCGACGGACCGAACAAACATACGATTTAAACCTTAGAATCAATAATACGAGTTGTATTACTAACTTCAAATTTACTTGAGAAAAGTATTTTCCTTTAACCGAATCCTCGTACTACAATGATTTTCATTCAAGTTTTAACGTCACTCCTTTTGAAACCACATGTGACCGGAAACGTCATTCTCCTTTGTCGAACCAAGTAAACGATGATCAATTCACCGGGGCCGAGGTTATTCATGAGCAACCGAGAAAATTTATTCATATTCGGGTAAAACCCTACGCGACTCGTAATCACCAAGAGCTACGCCGATGTTAGACGTAAACATTTCAAATTCCACGTGGGAAACCGCGTCACGTTAAAAGTCGCACCTTGGAAAGGTGCAATCCGTTTCGGGAAAACGTAGGAAGCTAAATCCGCGATATTTTGATCCTTTAAATTCTTGGGGTGTTTTGGACCCGTCGCTAGCCGTTTAGACTTTTCCGACTCATTTTGAGTCTCCGTTTATCCTACATTCGATGTATCAACTCAAAGACGTGTTTTGCGAAACGAGAACTTGTTATCTCCTTTGATGAACTCACTATCGACTATAACCCTCACTTCCTAGGCGGACCGGTTGAAACCATAAATCGTGAAGCCAAACCTTAAAACAACATATGATCCCGATAGTCAAAATTCGTTGAAATACCCTAGAACGTACTTCTCCCTCATTCGTAGAATTGGCAACACAAAATCTCGAGGAAGATTCAACAACTACTACTTCCAACTAAATTTCGGGACGAAATTTCTTTTGAGGTGTAGATAATGTAACATCCCGCGTTTTTCCGTTAAATTTATTTTTAACACCGTCTTTTTTTTTTTATAATATCTTTCGCTATTTAAATTCCCAATTTCCGTTGACTAACGTTTATAATATTCTCGTTATTTAATTATAACATCACTCGTCTACTCGAGCGTTTTTAAAATATTCGTTTGGTTAAATCCCGCACCCGCTTCTAAACTCGAGGGACTAAAATTGACACGGGGCAAACTAGTTGACTAGGTCAACTAGTCCACCCCAATCACCACCATTTCCATCATCTCCCTCTCTCTCCCTTTCTTTCTTTTTTTCTCTCAAGAACACAAACATAATTCATCATCTAAATTCGGATCGGGAAGCAAACTTCAAAACAAATTACATATTCGTGATCCTCTCATCATCCTCTTCGATTTGGTACCAATTTCATCCATTTTGGGTAACATTTCTAAAACACTAAATTTCTCCAAATTCGTTTTATATACTTGAAATTGTGTTAGTTAGTGTCTATGGCTCGTGTATAACATGAATATATGTTTTGTTTGCTCGATTCGTTGTTTTGAGTAACTAGTTTGAACATTTGAAATGGGTGTGCTAAATCTTTGATTTTGGATGAGTTAATGTTGTTAAATTGTTAAAGTTCATGTTTTAATTGTGTTACTAGTATCACTAGCTTCGTTTTGATGCGTAGGTTGATTAAGGAAACTTCAAAAACATGAATATTGATTTTTGCGGATTGTGGTTAGGGTTTGATAGACTTAAAACGAGCTTTTAATGTTTCGAATGCCATGAAATGTTATTAGTAAGTGTTTAGTTGTAATGTATGCTTCATTACCTTCAAAACGGCATATCGTATGTGTAAATTGGATTCCCGAATCATAAAATACGTTTTACGAACTTGAAACTTTGAAAATAAACCCTTCTTGATCAATTGACGAGTTTTCGGTTATAGTAATTGATGTTTGTGCTTGTGAAAGGTAGTTAATTGTATTCCTTGTCAAAAGAGCTTTCCAATGATATAAGATGCGTATTCTAAGTGTTTACGGTTTGCGTTTTGTGCTAAATTGAATTTTGGATCAAGACTTGAACTTTTGAAACTGACCAGGCACCAGACCACGTTATTTGTCGCGCCGCGGAGCAATTTGTCGCGCCGTGGCCCAAAGGGTGATTTTAGAACATGTTTTTCAGGCTTTCTGACCTTCAAAATAGGCATTTGTCGCGCCGCGGAGCAATTTGTCGCGCCGCGACAATTGCCTGTTTCATCCGAACTTCAGCAAACTTGTTTTGGCCATAACTTTTTGACCGTAACTCCGTTTTCGATGAATCAAATATCGTTGGAAACGTAATAAGATTTCCTTTCTAATGGTAAGGTTTTGAAATGTCAACTCAAACTTTATTACAATCGTTCTAACATGTTTTTATACTTGATTCTTGCATGAAACTTGACAACGTGATTCACATGCTATACTATTCGAGTCGTAACGAGCCATAGGACTAATTGAACACATTTCACCCGACTTTGTGTCGTAACCGGTTAATTGATACAATTTACTTGTTTAGGTCAAGGCTAAGCAACATTCATGCACACGTTTACTTTGTGAAGTACATTTATTACTCGTGCACTCGAGGTGAGATCATAGTCCCACCTTTTCAACAATTTTTATTCTTTTAAATCGTGGGCTGAGAAACATATACATTACATATTTATATACATTTCACATGTATATATACTTTTCATACTTTTATACTTTGAACACAAATACGAATACAAAGATACAGACGAGTTAGAACAAAAGTCCTCAATCCAATTATCATTAGTTCCACTTGCAGGGTGTAAGTGTAAGCGAGTGATTATGTTGTGTGGCCATACGGGTTTAACGAACCCTCATTCAGACGGTTCGCTACCGTTAGTGGATGAAATATAATTTCAACGTGCATAGTGTATGTTCTAACACTATATTCAAAATTCAGAGGGAAGATTCAGTTAAGCTTTGGTAATTGGGTGCTCGTAATACAAACTACATTCTTCGGAATAAATACGATTTGGATAATCATCTATACAAACTATTGTGGTTCAAAGTATACTTTTACAAATACATTTATGATCTCACCAACGTTTTTCGTTGACAGTTTTCTATATGTTTCTCAGGTTCATACTTGGCTATTTGATACATGCTTCCGCGTACATTCATACTTGCTTGGGGTCAAGCATACATGCATACACTCTGATTTCTTGCTTGGGGTCAAGCATACATACATACATACGCTAGGGATAGCACTTTTGGATTCAAACTTTTGTTTACATACTTACGCTATTTATAGCAACTGTGTTTTTCAACTTATATTATGTCGCAAGTTATTTCATTTATACTTTATGACTTTTGTAAACTTAGACTTGCTGTCGAATGGTTTTGTAAACTAAACTTGCAAGTCTTGTGCCTTTCAAATGAATGCGACATAATTTTGGTCAAACGAGTCTCATATAGGGACTACGACCACGCAACGGGACCTAAGTTAACGGCGCCGTCAATGACGATTTGGTCGGGTCGCTACAGATGGTATCAGAGCGTTGGTTGTAGGGAACTAGGATGTGCATTAGTGTGTCTAACAGAGTCGTTAGGACGCATTAGTGAGTCTAGACTACAACCGGATAGTTAGCATTTGCATTCTGACATACATTTGCTATAGATAGCACTTACTTGACTACTTGTGCATTATACTTGAATCATTCTTAGGCAAACTTTTTAATGGTACCCAACCTTCATCATACGAACTCGTATTCCGCCACTTTTTGGTAACACACGTAAATTCATGATTCATACACGTATGGATGACGACGACTTCATTAGTCACACTCGTTCGGGAACTCTGTCTCCCGGATTGTTATTTGCCACCGTTTCAACTTACTCCCGGTTTCTCACTGGTGTTTCTTACTATCTACTTTTTGGTGTTACTACCATCACTACTCTAGGTGAGTATCGTCATCAACATTTATCACTACGGTTGCGTGCTACTCGTTATCATGACTCGTTACTCTTTTCATACCTAAATACATTATTGTTTGAATCGAACCGATTTGACGTTAACAATCATTTATACACTTCCCGCGGGGAAACGCTTCTTTAGAGTTGTAGAAACTATTTCGATTTAATACGAGTCACGTTTGAGACGTCGTTACATTTTGTTCATTTTAGATTTTCGCGATTACACGAACTTGAATCTATAGAGTGATGTGGGAATGGAGGTATGAGTTAGCGTAATATAACGACACTCGATCAACGTGGTTATATTACGGTAAGACATACCAAAGTTCTAGTGACGCGTGATGGTGGTTAGACTCGATCAACCTAAACACCACCATGTGCCATGTACATGACTTCATCCTTTCATGTTTGGACATCCGAAAACTCCGAGAATATTGATAACAACCATACCGGGGACACCCCTTCGACTTTTGTCGAACTATACTTATGCTTCCGAATGAATTACCGATTCCTCTCGACTTCAACCGTATGTTACACGTGTATACTATCTCGTCCTCGCACAGTCTTATTGACTAATTACGATTTACTCGTTATGCTCGCACCGAGGCGGAAACTTCTTTTGCATCACCCTCGTACTTCCGGTTCAGGAGGTCCTTATTCTAAATTCCCAATGGAGAGAGACTCTCCACGTTATACTAGTATTCACCTCGAGGGTGAATAGTTCCGACGAACGTTTTTCTTTCAGAAACCGATGAGGACTTGCCCCGACGAACATTTTTGGAAACTGATAAATCTTTCGCGACGCGAATTTTCTTGAGAAACTTGTCCTAACAAACTTGTCTAAATATACCTTACGGAATGTACTCCGTTTTGGACCGAGATCCTCATTTCATTTCTAGACTTCGGAGTGCCTCACAAAAAGCCTCGGGACCACGTTTAGACATGAGTACCGCGTACCATCCGCAACCCGACGGACCGAACAAACATACGATTTAAACCTTAGAATCAATAATACGAGTTGTATTACTAACTTCAAATTTACTTGAGAAAAGTATTTTCCTTTAACCGAATCCTCGTACTACAATGATTTTCATTCAAGTTTTAACGTCACTCCTTTTGAAACCACATGTGACCGGAAACGTCATTCTCCTTTGTCGAACCAAGTAAACGATGATCAATTCACCGGGGCCGAGGTTATTCATGAGCAACCGAGAAAATTTATTCATATTCGGGTAAAACCCTACGCGACTCGTAATCACCAAGAGCTACGCCGATGTTAGACGTAAACATTTCAAATTCCACGTGGGAAACCGCGTCACGTTAAAAGTCGCACCTTGGAAAGGTGCAATCCGTTTCGGGAAAACGTAGGAAGCTAAATCCGCGATATTTTGATCCTTTAAATTCTTGGGGTGTTTTGGACCCGTCGCTAGCCGTTTAGACTTTTCCGACTCATTTTGAGTCTCCGTTTATCCTACATTCGATGTATCAACTCAAAGACGTGTTTTGCGAAACGAGAACTTGTTATCTCCTTTGATGAACTCACTATCGACTATAACCCTCACTTCCTAGGCGGACCGGTTGAAACCATAAATCGTGAAGCCAAACCTTAAAACAACATATGATCCCGATAGTCAAAATTCGTTGAAATACCCTAGAACGTACTTCTCCCTCATTCGTAGAATTGGCAACACAAAATCTCGAGGAAGATTCAACAACTACTACTTCCAACTAAATTTCGGGACGAAATTTCTTTTGAGGTGTAGATAATGTAACATCCCGCGTTTTTCCGTTAAATTTATTTTTAACACCGTCTTTTTTTTTTATAATATCTTTCGCTATTTAAATTCCCAATTTCCGTTGACTAACGTTTATAATATTCTCGTTATTTAATTATAACATCACTCGTCTACTCGAGCGTTTTTAAAATATTCGTTTGGTTAAATCCCGCACCCGCTTCTAAACTCGAGGGACTAAAATTGACACGGGGCAAACTAGTTGACTAGGTCAACTAGTCCACCCCAATCACCACCATTTCCATCATCTCCCTCTCTCTCCCTTTCTTTCTTTTTTTCTCTCAAGAACACAAACATAATTCATCATCTAAATTCGGATCGGGAAGCAAACTTCAAAACAAATTACATATTCGTGATCCTCTCATCATCCTCTTCGATTTGGTACCAATTTCATCCATTTTGGGTAACATTTCTAAAACACTAAATTTCTCCAAATTCGTTTTATATACTTGAAATTGTGTTAGTTAGTGTCTATGGCTCGTGTATAACATGAATATATGTTTTGTTTGCTCGATTCGTTGTTTTGAGTAACTAGTTTGAACATTTGAAATGGGTGTGCTAAATCTTTGATTTTGGATGAGTTAATGTTGTTAAATTGTTAAAGTTCATGTTTTAATTGTGTTACTAGTATCACTAGCTTCGTTTTGATGCGTAGGTTGATTAAGGAAACTTCAAAAACATGAATATTGATTTTTGCGGATTGTGGTTAGGGTTTGATAGACTTAAAACGAGCTTTTAATGTTTCGAATGCCATGAAATGTTATTAGTAAGTGTTTAGTTGTAATGTATGCTTCATTACCTTCAAAACGGCATATCGTATGTGTAAATTGGATTCCCGAATCATAAAATACGTTTTACGAACTTGAAACTTTGAAAATAAACCCTTCTTGATCAATTGACGAGTTTTCGGTTATAGTAATTGATGTTTGTGCTTGTGAAAGGTAGTTAATTGTATTCCTTGTCAAAAGAGCTTTCCAATGATATAAGATGCGTATTCTAAGTGTTTACGGTTTGCGTTTTGTGCTAAATTGAATTTTGGATCAAGACTTGAACTTTTGAAACTGACCAGGCACCAGACCACGTTATTTGTCGCGCCGCGGAGCAATTTGTCGCGCCGTGGCCCAAAGGGTGATTTTAGAACATGTTTTTCAGGCTTTCTGACCTTCAAAATAGGCATTTGTCGCGCCGCGGAGCAATTTGTCGCGCCGCGACAATTGCCTGTTTCATCCGAACTTCAGCAAACTTGTTTTGGCCATAACTTTTTGACCGTAACTCCGTTTTCGATGAATCAAATATCGTTGGAAACGTAATAAGATTTCCTTTCTAATGGTAAGGTTTTGAAATGTCAACTCAAACTTTATTACAATCGTTCTAACATGTTTTTATACTTGATTCTTGCATGAAACTTGACAACGTGATTCACATGCTATACTATTCGAGTCGTAACGAGCCATAGGACTAATTGAACACATTTCACCCGACTTTGTGTCGTAACCGGTTAATTGATACAATTTACTTGTTTAGGTCAAGGCTAAGCAACATTCATGCACACGTTTACTTTGTGAAGTACATTTATTACTCGTGCACTCGAGGTGAGATCATAGTCCCACCTTTTCAACAATTTTTATTCTTTTAAATCGTGGGCTGAGAAACATATACATTACATATTTATATACATTTCACATGTATATATACTTTTCATACTTTTATACTTTGAACACAAATACGAATACAAAGATACAGACGAGTTAGAACAAAAGTCCTCAATCCAATTATCATTAGTTCCACTTGCAGGGTGTAAGTGTAAGCGAGTGATTATGTTGTGTGGCCATACGGGTTTAACGAACCCTCATTCAGACGGTTCGCTACCGTTAGTGGATGAAATATAATTTCAACGTGCATAGTGTATGTTCTAACACTATATTCAAAATTCAGAGGGAAGATTCAGTTAAGCTTTGGTAATTGGGTGCTCGTAATACAAACTACATTCTTCGGAATAAATACGATTTGGATAATCATCTATACAAACTATTGTGGTTCAAAGTATACTTTTACAAATACATTTATGATCTCACCAACGTTTTTCGTTGACAGTTTTCTATATGTTTCTCAGGTTCATACTTGGCTATTTGATACATGCTTCCGCGTACATTCATACTTGCTTGGGGTCAAGCATACATGCATACACTCTGATTTCTTGCTTGGGGTCAAGCATACATACATACATACGCTAGGGATAGCACTTTTGGATTCAAACTTTTGTTTACATACTTACGCTATTTATAGCAACTGTGTTTTTCAACTTATATTATGTCGCAAGTTATTTCATTTATACTTTATGACTTTTGTAAACTTAGACTTGCTGTCGAATGGTTTTGTAAACTAAACTTGCAAGTCTTGTGCCTTTCAAATGAATGCGACATAATTTTGGTCAAACGAGTCTCATATAGGGACTACGACCACGCAACGGGACCTAAGTTAACGGCGCCGTCAATGACGATTTGGTCGGGTCGCTACAGATGGTAGGATTAGCAATCCTCCTGAGAGATATGTGTTTCTCATGGATGGTTGCTATGTGGTTGATTTGGATGAACCAATAAACTACCAAGATGCTTTATCAAGGATTGATAAAGATAAATGGCAAGAAGCCATGAACGCTGAGATGCAATCCATGTATGACAATCAAGTTTGGGAACTTGTTGCGCAACCTCCTGGCTCTAGGCTAGTTGATTGTAAATGGCTGTTCAAAATGAAAACCGACATACATGGAAACTTGGATACATATAAAGCTAGACTTGTAGCAAAAGGTTTCACTCAAACTCAAGGGGTTGACTATGATGAAACTTTTTCGCCTGTGGCGATGCTAAAGTCTATTAGGATATTACTTGCCATTGCTGCTCATTATGATTATGAAATATGGCAGATGGATGTCAAGACCGCCTTCCTAAACGGACATCTTGAGGAAGATGTCTATATGGTTCAGCCTGAGGGTTTTGTTGATCCAAAATATCCTAAAAAGGTATGCAAGTTAAAGAAGTCAATCTACGGATTGAAACAAGCATCTAGAATGTGGAATCATCGTTTTAATGAGGAGGCCAAGAAATTTGGCTTCATTAAAAATGGTGATGAAGCTTGTGTATACAAGAAAGCTAGTGGGAGCACTATCATGTTCCTTGTACTATATGTGGATGATATATTGTTATTTGGAAATGATATTCCGGAAATGCAAGGTGTTAAAACTTGGTTAAGCAAATGCTTCTCCATTAAGGATCTTGGAGAAGCACAATACGTTTTGGGGATTGGGATCTACAGGGATAGATCCAAGAAACTGATAGGTTTAAATCAAAGTGCATACATTGAAAAGATCTTGAAAAGGTTCAAGATGGAGAACTCTAAGAAAGGTTTGGTACCTATTCAAAAGGGAACACTTCTCAGTTCATCTCAGTGCCCCACCACGAAAGATGAACAGGAGAGAATGAAGAAAGTCCCATATGCTTCTGCCATTGGGTCAATCATGTATGCAATGATATGCACTAGACCGGATGTGTCATGCGCTCTTAGCCTGACAAGTAGATACCAGAATAACCCAGGAAACATTCATTGGATTCCTGTTAAAAGTATATTGAAATACCTTAGGAGGACTAAGGATATGTTTCTGATATATGGGTCTGGTGAGGAGGAACTCGCTGTAAAAGGTTACGTGGACGCGAGTTTCCAAACTGATCGTGATGATTCTCGATCACAATCCGGTTATGTCTTCACATTAAATGGAGGTGCGGTCTCTTGGAAGAGTTCAAAACAGGATGTTGTTGCTCTATCCACTACAGAGTCGGAGTACATCGCCGCATCATTGGCAGCTCAGGAAGCTGCATGGATGAAGAAATTCATCGACGACTTAGGAGTAGTCCCTTCCATTCAGGACCCTCTTGAGATCTTTTGTGACAACGAGGGTGCGATTGCTCAAATCAAGGAACCTCGTGCTCATCAAAAGACCCGTCACATTGAGCGGAGATTCAACTACATAAGGGATGAAGTTGAAAAGGGAAAGATATGTATTCGCAAAGTTCACACAGATCTTAATATAGCGGATCCTCTCACGAAGCTCTTACATGGATCAAAACATGCAGGACATGTTTGTGCATTAGGGCTTCGATATTCTAGTGATTGGTCATGATCTGTTTTAAGTATTGTAACGGAACGAAATTGTTCAAACTCATTAATATAATTATGGTTTAATTTATTTTGAGTTAAGTTCCTATTTTGCATATTTTATCCATGAATAAGCAATTATTCTAAATTCCATAGTCGATCACATTTGTGGGAGCAAGTGTGAGGTTTAGACTATTATGAACTTGGATTGGTATACATTCACGGGATGAATGTGGGGCAAGGTTGCAACCAAGGTTCATAGATATTTGTAGTATACAAATATTGGAAGACCCGCCCTCAAGATTTACTAAATAGAGCCTTTGTGGTTGATCACATGTAATCTTGAGTAAAGGCGAATATCATTGTATCCTCTGACCTGAGATACGTATTGGATTCAGATATTTACCAGGTATTGTGCCTTGATTCTTTCCTTCGCTATTCTGAAATATGGTAGTTCACAAGGAAGAGCTCAGGCATAATGCAAGGTACATATTTAGGACGTATGTAGTCAAGATGGAATTTGTCCCTCTTATTCGTTGAGAGTCAGATGTCTAAGGCCTGATAAAGTTAGATCTAGAAGAGAGTGATCACTCTGTGTCTCTTGGATTTAACATGACATCTAGGACAAAAGGATGTGATGAAAGATTCACCTATTCATATTCGAGATGGGAACTCGAAAGGGATGATGTTATTGAATGGCACAAAGTCATAACATATTGGGGGTGATGGACGGTCGTTAGGTGGTATCCATCACTTGCATTAATTTCTTATGTTTCTCGTGCAAGTGGGAGATTGTAGGTATTTCATATGCTCGAGAGACATATTAAATTAACGTGGCCACTATGTTATGATCCAAGTCGGGTCATACCCAATAACAAGCTTACCAGCACTTTATATGTATTTATTTTAACGATTGGATTGTTATGTAAATACGCGACACTAGAATTTTAGAAAATCGGTTTTCTAAAGTATTATCACTTGAGGTAAATTATTTGGATAATTTATATATAATTGTTTATAGGTTTAAATGATTATATTATTTTATATTTTATAAAAGTTTATAAAATATAAGTAACATAAATAATGCATGGTTTTATTTAACAAGTTTTATAAATATATTTACAAGTTTATATAAATTGCACTTGTTATTTAAATAAAAGGGAGGATGCAGTTTTTTTGGGACTCCTAGGTGTGATTCCCATGCTTGCTTGGTAACTTGGAACAAGATATTCCTTAAGCATGCATGTCTCCTTTTAACCAAAGCATTCCTTGACTCAAGTGAGATAAAAAAAACAAGCAAACACTAAAAGAAAACTGCAACTTTTTCTGCTAAAATAAGGCCTGCTGGCCGTGAGCTTTAGGGAGGGAAGGAAGTGGTTTTGCTTGCTAAATCTAGGTGATTAAGTGTCTTAAATCCTAACTCTATCATAAGGGGTGTTGGTGTAAAAGAGCTTGTGGGTATTACACACTTGAGGCTTCATGAAGCTATTTTCTCCATCATCTTCTTCTTCATATCCTGCTGTCCATTCAGCTCATTACTCACCATTGAAGAGGTATAATCTTCTTCTTCTACTTGTATTATATGTAAGTATGATTTCAAGACTTGATATTAGTATGAAATTTAACAAAACGGTTTTATATATATACTTGTTCTATTAATGCTTCTGTTCGTATCAACTATCTTAAAATTGGTTTTATGATTGTGTTAACTTAATGAACATGTTGTTTTGAAACTTGTTAAATTCCATCACTATCCACCCAAATTAATTCCTCAGATTAATTCCGCCTTTTGTTTGTTTCGTTAAATCACACTGCAGATTAATTCCTCCGTTGATTAGGGATGTAAACCCACTAATTGATGACGGCCGTATCTTCAGTTTCACGGCGGAGAAGGTGCTGCTGCTGTGGAGATTTATACAGGTTTAACTTTCACCTCTTGATTCACTGTTTTTGCTTATTGTGTCTGAGGTTTATGCGACGTGGTTTCAATTTATTTGTTCAGCTGTGTTTTTCCCCCAGATATTTAGAAGTTTCTGCGTACTGCGATATTGTTGCTCTTTGTTGGTAATTTTGTGCTTTTCAACCAACAGAAACACGATCTGCTGCGATTAGTTTCATTCGATTATCAATGGGTTTAATTTTTTAATTATCAATGGTTTTATCGTTGGTTACTTATTAGTTATTATCTCTTATCGATTATCAAGGATTTAATTAGTCGATTATCAAGGGTTTAATTAGTCGATTATGTTGTTTTTTAAATTTATGGAAGTATGAATTAACTTTTTTATTTAATGCTCTAAGATGTTTCACCTTCAAGCGAGGCATGGTACTTTAGCTCATGTTATTTGCTTCCCACCAACGTATTTGGTAATTGTACTTTAGCTCATGTGTATAATTTGTTACAATATCACATCTTGACTTCCTTTTGCTTCTATTTATTCAATTATACTTGTGTTCCAATATGTATGTTTAATGTTTAATTGATTGTTGTTGTGTTCGAATCTGTGTGTTTTTAATTGTTGGTACCCTAATAATTGCAACTTGAAAACATAAATCTTATTTATTAGGCTGACAAGTTCCCGGGCTCGGCATACCTGCGAGTTTAAGATGATGCTTACTCTCCAACAACAGGTATTCATCCATGATACTTTCACAACTCTTTTCTCCTTATCTTTATAAATCAATTGGCACCTAAAAATTAGATATTTTACCTCGCATGCCTCTCTTTGATTGTTGTTGTCTTTAAATGGTAATAAATCATATGAGCTAGAATAATTCATTGACACTGTTGCAAATGCTTTGGAAGTAATTGGCTATCAATTTGAGATAATTTTGTTATTCAAGGGATTAGGGGATTGGGGCTGCTTTATTTTTAGTGAATGAATTTTAAGTGGATCTATTTGCTGCTGATTATTTACAACCAACTACTGCTGCTACGCTTGCCATCTGACGTTACACATTTACAGCGACGATAATTCAATACTTATGTACAGATATATAGCTTTTTCGTCTACTTTTGTTCCATATTTATCATTTATTATACATAAATAGTTTACTGTAAATAACCCAATTTTTCTAAGCTAATCCAACATTATTTGTGACTACATGCAGTAAACGCTTTGATTCCAAGAGTGCTTCGATTGTACTATATGAGATGACCAAACAAGGTATATCACCGCTTTTGAACTTTATTGTGCTACTTATTATGGTATTAGATACTCAAATGGTTCTTTTCTTTTTCAGGTTAACTGGACTTGGGTTATTTGGCCGTCGATCTGGTATTAGGTTTCAACCGAATCCAAGTTCACCTTCGCAATAATTAGGTATTCTTTTTTGTTTCAGTTTCCCAATCGTTCAATTTATCACCTTCGTTTTTCTTGAAAAATTCATTTGGTGATAACAATGGTCATCTATAATTTTTGTCTTAACGATTTTCATGTAAACAAGATTCAGTCATGTAACTGTTTGTGATCATTTTAACAGAGAGTTATACTAGATGGAATACTAAAAGAAGGCTTATGTTCTGTCCAAGATGAAAGTGTAGGTTCTGTGTTTTATTCATTATTTTATCCAGCCTTTTATTTAAATCAATAATCAATAATTCTTGACCATGTTGTGCTCAAAAACGTAAAAAATCATAAATTGAAGAAGAAAATTTAAGACAACTCAACCACCATCGAGTTTGAAAATTTTAGGTTACAATTGAATCTTTATGTAGTGTTGGATAGAGTAATTCCAAGTTATTTTGTTTTAGTAATTTGAACCCATAAGGTTTGAATCTTTTTGCTGTTTACAGTTGAGAATGATTCCAGGTTAAGAAAGTTTGAATCTTTTTCTTTGGTTTGAAAATTTTAGGCTACAATTTAATCATTATGTTGTGTTATTATGCAGAGTGGTTACAGGTGAATTGGGTTTGAATCTTTTTCTTCAAAAAGGGAACTTTTTAATATAATATGGAAGGAGGTGGTGTTGTATCATCAGAGAAACAAAATATAGAATCAAATGCAACATCGTCTTATACTTATTGGGTTCGAGAAACTAAACACGATGTTGCACCACTTCCTGTTCCACATAAGCTAAATGTTGAAGATATTTCAAGTGGGTCGAAATCGTTGAATCATCTTGGCTCTGGTTGGAATAAGGTGATGCTTTTTTACTTTACAAATCTTTTCTAAATTGTTTACAATTCTGTTATTAATTATTATGTGTCATTATGTACTAGGGTTATTTTTTGTTCAACCTAAATTGATTGCATATTATGAACTCAGATTATTCAAAATATGAGACGACTGCCACTTTCTTGAAATAAGGTTTGTGTTTATGGTTATTATGTGTATCTCAATATAATTTGTAATGATTCAAGTTAGAAATTCGGTCGGTGTTAGCTGATTCAACAATCGAACGAGTATGAGAAGATGTGAACGATTAAGTGGGCTTGGATGTTATGTAAGCTACTTTTTATAATCTTTGTTTATTTCAGCTATGATTTGGGTTATCTTGGTTAAAATCGGTAAGTAATAACATATAGTAAGAATTTTAGTTATCGATCTAACATTTTATGTGAATCTCATTTGAAGAAACTTTGTGTTTATATTATTATGTTTAATTATTCATCAAGTCGTTAATATTTTGCAGAAAAGTTCCTATGTAATGGTGCTATGTTGAACTAGGGATATGCAAGTCTACTTAGGCTACAAAAGTTCACTACAAGGTTTGTTTGCTTTGTTCTTTCATTTAAGACTTTCATTTAATCCCAAATTTAGAATTTAGAATTTAGATTTTGATTATTTATGAACTCTGTATATTTCATATTTATGGACTTTGTATATTTCTGTGTGGCAATATACCAATGACAATCAATCTTTGAATGTATATGTGTCGCTGTAAGTAAACTATTGGGGAATTTGACCATACAATTATCTTTATAATTTGTACATGGGTGGCAAAATGGGTGAGCTGAGTTGAAGTAGGTTGTAGACATTTAATCTATATATTTTGAATGTGATTGATGTATATTGTTTTGTTAATGCTTCTTCGTTATTGTTTGTGTATGTTATATATCTAAGACTCATGTACATGAATATGTATACGGGTTTTATTATCAATGTGTGCATTTGAGAAGGTTAGGTCTTTATCAGATGTATATTTCTCCATGTTCATCGATTTCGTACGTCTTGAAAGAGATTTTACAGTAATCGTTCACCGGTGATGTTTTATTTTTTATGGTAAGAGCTTTTACATGTATACTATACTGATGTTTTATTGTTGCTTGCTTTTCGATTGTTTGATTTTTGTTTTTTTTTTTTGTTTTTTGTTTTTTGTTTTTTTTTTTTATGTTTACTTTGATTACAGTTCTGATTCGGTAGCCCTTTCAGTTACTTTGCAAAATGTGTGTTCATCCTTCATTATTATGCCTTGATGTATTCTACAATTCTGTTATTCATTATTATGTGATTATGTACTCGGGTTGTTTTTTGTTCAACCTAAATTGTTTTGCGTATTGTTTGCTGTTTCAGTAACTTTCTTTACCCGTTGCAAACACACGGTTGACTCATGTTTTACATCAAACAACTGTATCGTTTATGGTATAATAAAGCTTAAAGTACATGACATCTTTATGAGACTGTTAATATATCTGTTCTCCCTCGAAACACCATCATTGACTTGATAGTTAAGGGAAAGTTTGGAAGTTTGTCCAAACTGTAACGACCCGACTTTTTCGACTTATATTTGTGCTTATTACTTTCACGAAACTGCGTATTTGTGCGTACTGAGCTATATTATACTCTGAGATTTTACTACATGTGGATTACTTTCGTTTATATATTAAAACGTGTCATTAAGTACGTAGGTTACTTAACTTGATCCCCGAATGGCTTTTACGACCGTTGGTGTCACTTGACGTTTGAAACGAGCTATGTACTTGGTACACGTTTAACTTTGGTCATAATTGGAATATTATGACTACGTAATACTAATTGTTACTTTCTAATAACAATTACTTGAGTTATTGGATGCTTAATTAAGCTTAGTAATTTACTAGAACACACTAGTTAGTCTTGTTGGACTTTCTACCCTGTTGGACTTTAGCCCACCCTACTCTAGCTAGTGGACTATTTAATTAGCCCAATTATTAATGGATTATGACCCATTTATTTGTAAGACAAATACTCATTTATAAGAGCCAATATACTAGCATTTTTGTTCACCATTATCACTAATGTTGCATGGGATCCCAACATAAGCACCAACTTTAGACCACCATTAACCAAAAAGCAAAAGTTGTCCCCCACCTTGTCCCCATAAACCTACGGCCTCCCTCCCCATATTTCCCTATAAATACCACACAAACCTCACCCATTTTACACTTGATCTCATTCATAAATTACGCACTTACTTTCTAATTCTCTCTCTAGTCTTTCTCACTCTAAAAAGTGTAAGTTTTAAATTTTCTTCTTTTTCTTCTTCTTCTCTTCTCAATGTCGACATCATCATCATCATTAAAGGATCTAGCTTTTTAGCTTTTTGATCTTGTTATATCTTGTAGATTCAAACTTGGATTTGAATCCTTCAAGAACATGAAAGATTCAAGCTTTCTAGCTTTGAATCTTCATTTACTTGTTAGATCTAGGTTTTCTAGCTTATGATTTCTTTATTTTGTTATAAAGATCAAAACTTGTGTTTATGATCTTCATGTAACTTGAAGATCTAGTCTTTTACTTTAAGGATCTTCAAGAACATTAAAGATCCAAGCTTTCTAGTTTAGTGTTTCATTATTTTGTTAAAGATCTTAGCTTTTTAGCTTATGGTCTCGTTACTTTTACCAGATCTTAGCTTTCTAGCTTATGGTCTCATTAATCTTGTAAAGATCCAAGCTTTCTAGCTTAGAGTTTTCTTAATACTTGAGATCTAAGTTATTATTGTAGATCTCACTTACTTGGAACCTTTTTTTGATTGTTGTGATGATAAAGATCAAGTCTTCATCATCTCATATGATGAAGATGCATAAACTTGTGTAAAAAGGACAAAGGTTGAAGCTTTATTGGGTTTATGCAATAAAGAGGCAACCTTGATGTTCAAAACTTGTAGAATGATAGCTTTTACTCTTAGTTGTGTATTGATGGTTGAAACTTGGTCAAAATGATGCTAAAACATCAAAGAGTTGTACACTTGAAGCTTACAAGCATCAAGGATGAGAACCGTGATGAGCATCAAGCACCAAGAATCTCACCGGAGCACTTGTTTACTATTTTTCGGGGTCTGATCAGACTCTTTGGGCTTCTGTTTAATTGATTTTCAGATAGTTCGTTTCGAGTAGATGACTTTTCGTTTAAGACTCACCTAAATCCGATATACGGATTAGGATTTATAGCCTTTCGAAAATCACTACGCCTTTGTAACGTCGTGCTGAAAATTCTGACCTACTCACACTTAAACTGTCGCCACGGTCAAACGAAGACGAGTTAGGTTCTGAAAATTGGTCCGCGGTTATAGGACTCACATACGGAGCCTTGGCCACTGACTACGCGTCTTTTCGATTTGTATAGAGGTCGTAACAGCTGTCCAAATTCAGCCTATTGTTTCAATCTCTATTCTTGTTAAACTTACTTTACCTTTTACGAATGATGAATGATGATGATGATGATGATGATGATGACACTTAAGACTTAATTTATGCACTTTTAAACTTTTGGGGACAATATACTGACTTAGTGACCTTTGACTTAGGTTGACGACCTTTCGGACCGACTTACTACTTGCATACTTTTCGACTTTTACTGCTTATTCACTGTGAGTTATAGCTTCCCTTTTTTACTTTACTATTTTTGGGACTGAGAATACATGCGCTTTTTATGTTTTTACATACTAGACACGAGTACTTAAACTTTAAATATGTGTGGGTGATATAACGGCACAAAGATTCCCCTTAGCTACGTTTAATCATTGGTTTTTGAACCGGTGAACGCGAATATTAGATATGGATCCATAGGGTTTGACATCCCCACTCGGGCTAGTCGCCCTAGCATTTAACGGGTGTTTGATACTTCGAGGACATACACACTCGCCAAGTGTACTTTTAGGAGGTATTATTATTACGTTAAGTTAGTTACCGGGTGCCCACGAATAAGCATATACTTTATCATACTGATTTGAATTGCTGGTTGAAGCACTGAAATCCCGTGGTCTACATTACATTACTGATTACAAATAAACTATAGCTCACCAACATTCGTGTTGACCTTTTAAGCGTGTATTTCTCAGGTGCTTAGACGTTGTTGCTTCCATTGTTAGACTTGCTGTTATAGTCTTGGTATTATAGACTTGCTGTTACAGACTCGCTGTGTTAGACTTCCGCTGCATTACTTAGAGATGTCTCAATCATGAAACTTTTACTTTGCATTCACAACTTATGTTACATTTGAACAATGGCTTTGTAATGACCTTTGTTTCACGTACTTATGTTAATGCTTTCTATTTGTAGGAGCACATTATCTTTGTAAAACATTTGACGTTGGTAAAGACGTCGCCTTTTCATGAATGCAAAACTGGTTTTTTAAACAGCATGTAATATTGTACCGTGCAATGGACCTGTTGTTGATGATCCGTACACGATGGTTTTGTACGGGGCGTCACACAAACTCTGTACAATTACAAACATTTCGGGGCGGGTGGCAAAATGTGAAAGTAGAATCGAAGTTCATTATGGTTATTTATTCATTTTGTTAACTCGAATTCACCAATATTATGCCTTCGATTCTTTTTTGTCCGAAAAAGACCAGGACTTCTTTAGCTATTCTTTAACTATGTTAAGTGCAAAACATGAAAAAAACGAATAAGATAGATACTTATCTCTATTTATTTTTTATCTTCACTTATATGCTTCGTATCTTTATACGCAGGTTATGGAATTGGATTGATCCAAATTATCCACCTTCAATTAAATTAAAAAGTTGGATGCCTACAACCGTTTTGAAGGTTTATTCCAAACAGATCTAAATAGAAGATTTACTCCAGACTTCACAACCTCCAACGCCGTTGTCTCCCGTATCAACAGAAACAACTGTCGTCGTCTCCTGCACCAGCAACCACCGCTGTCACCGCCACCGACGGCTCTCTCGCACAACTCAAGGACTGCCAGATTATGGTTGCTAAAGGATTAAACACTTAGACGGGTATAAACTTAAGGATTTTCAAGGTGCATTTTTATTTTTGGGCATCTGCTTGGGGTTTTTATTATTTATAATTGTATAAATATATTGTGTGTTTTTTTTTATTATCCAAATATATATATAGATTTGATAAATAAAATGGTTCTTTAAAGATGGTATTTTGATTTGTAGGTCTATTGAATTGCAGGTACTATTTAAATTCAATGTATTTTTAATTTATGATTTTTGAGATAAATAGAATGAGAAAAGTGAGATTAATTTATGGTTTATAATAGTTAATTTATGGTTTTTTGAGATATAGAGAGAAAGAGTAACTTGGGACAACAATTCGGTTATCTTAATTCGTGATGTTTAAATTGTTTGATGTTTTTAACATGGATTGTGAAGTTGTTGTTTTGTACCTCAGTTCATAGTTACCCTTTGTATTAGCGTTAGGTATAGGATCAATTAAATGGAATAATTTAATTAGCTGATAAAGAAATCATATGAAGTTGTTGTTTTGTACCTCTGTTCATAGTTACCTTCAGTTTATAGTTACCCTTTGTTTGGTCCAGACATCATGTGTACTTATCTAACGGAATAATTAAATTAGCGTTAGGTATAGGATCAACGTTGTGCATTTATCAAATCATGAGGACTACCGGTATAAGTTTAAAAAGAAAAGGACTATCGGTATATGTTTAAAATATGTGAATTATTATTATTATTTGAAACAGAAAAAGAAAGGTATTTGATATTTTATGAAATCAAAAGAAAATAAAATATAGAAGCCGACACCACAGACTCTTAAACTTAAAAGAACTTTAAAAATTCGTCAAAACCACGGGCTAACAAACTATGCAGCACAATAAAAAAATGTTGTATACAAAGAAGTCTTGCAAGACTTATAGACTTTATTGAAGAAATGTTTTATATAATTTTCATTTGTATGATATCTATCAACTATTATGTATGCTAAATGTTATTTTTTGTAAATATTTGAATTATGTTTCCTTATTATGATATTCATCAAGTATAATCTATTTTTTAAATATGTTTCATTCTTATCACATAGTATAAGAAACATAATCTACTTTTAAATGTTATGTTATTAATATTATACATACGCAATTTTTGCAATCATATAAAAACCGTCATGCAACGGTGATGTCGATGAATCTGAATACGGAGTCTTTGATATTGAAATTCCACAAGATCTTTTGATAACAGATCTTGATGATCCAATTGGTTCGATCATCTCAACTATTTATCCATATTATCTTTTTAATCTTGGCAATCCAGAATATTATCAGCAACGTGCAATTCTTGCTCCAACTCATGAAGTAGTTAACATCATTAATGATAGAATGATGATGTGTTTGGAAGGAAAAGAAAGGTCATATTTGAGCTCAGACAGTATATGTTCGTCACAGAGAGACGCTGACTTTAATAATGAGCTATACACTACCGATTTCCTAAATAACATTGAAGTTGGGGTTTACCAAAGCACAATCTGAGGCTCAAAATTGGTGTACCAGTTATGTTACTTCGAAATATAGATCAGGCAGGAGGTTTGTGTAACGGGGTTTACAAATTGTGCACTTAGGAGAAAAAATCATCAAAGCAAAAATTTTAACCAGCTCAAACGTGGGGAAGATTACAGAGTTATCACGTATGCTTATCGTACCGATGGATAAGAGAATACCTTTCAGATTCCAAAGAAGACAATATCCATTATCGGTGTGCTTTGCAATGACAATAAATAAAAGTCAAGGACAATCACTATCGCGTGTCGGTTTATTTCTTTCAAAACCGGTGTTTTGTCATGGACAACTATACGTTGCACTATCTCGGATTACTAATCGGCAATGAATCAAGATATTAATCTTAGACAAGGATAACAAACTATCCAACACGACAAAAAATTTGGTATACAAAGAAGTCTTGCAACACTTATAGACTTAATTGAAGAAGTGTTTTAACAAATTTCCATTTGTATGATATCTTTGAACTATTATGTATGTATAATGTTTTTGTAGAAATATTTGCATTATGTTACATTATTATGATTTCCACCAAGTATAATCTATTTTTTAAATATG
Source organism: Rutidosis leptorrhynchoides (assembly GCF_046630445.1). Taxonomy (NCBI): domain Eukaryota; kingdom Viridiplantae; phylum Streptophyta; class Magnoliopsida; order Asterales; family Asteraceae; genus Rutidosis; species Rutidosis leptorrhynchoides. The sequence goes on along the minus strand of NC_092343.1, from coordinate 201,735,832 downwards.
TTTCATTCATATCAGATATGTGAAAAAAATTGTATAAGTTTTCATGTGATGTTACTAATATTATAAGTACGGTATCTTAGAAATAATATGAATTCCAACGTGCAACGCACGGGTTCCAAAATCTAGTATATATATAGGGGTATGATCAATAGGGAAGTAACCAATTAAGGGTGGGTGAAAGCAATTTTTTTCGAATTTTTTTTCCAGACATCAAGATCACAATGAACATTTAAAAAAGACCCTTCGTGATAAATGTTATTATTATTTTCTCTATGTCTCCCATTTCCTCTTTCTCCTCAGACTCTTCCTAAAGTGAAGTCATCTTCTTCCATTTCTGGACAAATATTTCCAAAAATCTTTAACTAAAACTCCTAACTGTGAGATACATTAGGAACATTGGGGACAATGTTCATCTAAGTGTGGGATGTTGGTATAACCTTTTACATGCCATATCACAATAACCCCATTACAAAAATTCCTAGTTCTTAAGCCATATTTCAAAATTTTAAACAAAAGAAAGCCTTTCCGAAAAAGTACTTTCGAAAACCAAAAATGTTTGTAAATAAAAATTAAGGCTTAACTAAGGTAGAAATCTTGTTGGGACGGACCAAATCTCTAATAGAGCATTACATGACTAGCCATTATCGACCTAAATTGATTATGGTGAGACACCTAAATAAGACCATATAAGCATTCATCTTTAATGCTTCATTATTTTCCGTTGAGAGTGCCGATGTCTGTGTTCAGAAGTAGAAATTGCTCTAGATCTACATTTCCGAGTAACGAAATGTGATATAGGTATAATCAGAAGAACTAGCCATTTGTCAAAGAAACCCCACACACCTAAACCACTACCTCTACCACATCAAACCATCATACACATCATCTTTACAATCACTCAAAATTTCAGAAAATGAGATTTCCTCTGAAAAACCCAATGTTATAAACTTCTCAATTATCACGGCAAAGGTCTTGCAAAAAGTTTACCGGCAGAAAGTTTCTCGAGATAAAATTTCCAAAAAAAAAATATAATTTTCAATGTTCTGACAAAAGGAGCAGAACTTATGGAGAAACACCAAAGAAGAAATCGACCGAAAAATACCTGCGCAAAATCACTCTGATAGTGCTCCAAATGAACATATATTTAGTCACAATATCATCTCAATATGTAAAGCTTTTATTTGTAATTATTATATTTTTAAGTTGTAATCGTTTAAATAAATAAATGTGAAGACGAAGCACGAAGATTAAAGAATTGAAGAAAAAGTGCCACTAAAGCCTGAAAAGTGCCACTAAAGCCATAGTGCACTCAAAAGTGCCACTAAAAGTGAGTTAAAGACTTGCGCGGATTTTGGGAGTTAAAGAAAATAATATTTTGTTCAAATTACAAATTGTAAAACGCAAAGTACAAGATATCTACGCGTACGAAAGGACGTTCGAAAATTCGGAACCGAGACATAAACTGAACATCAACGCGTGAGACAACGGACCTAAAATTACAAGTCTACTATGCACAAGAATATAATATAATATATATATATAATTATATAAAATAATATATATTATATTATATATTAAATAAATCAAGCAGCCCACGTTTTAAATGAAAGATGGGTGCATGCCAGCCTGGCCATGCGATCGCATGGCTTCCAATTGATGATCAGGTCTATAAAAGGCGCCAGAATTCAGACGAATTACACACACCACAATCATATTACTCTCCCTCTGTATAATATATATAATATATATATATATATATATATATATATATATATATATATATATATATATATATATATATATATATATATATATATATATATATATAATAGTTTAGTTTTATATTAGTTAGTTTGGGTAATGTAAAGGTTATTTTAGGGGTTTTAAAGTCGAAGTTCTGTCCGTGTAACGCTACGCGATAAATAATTATTGTAAGTTATGTTCTCCCTTTTTAAATTAATGTCTCGTAACTAAGTTATTATTATACGTATTTTAGCCGAAGTAATCGTGATGTTGGACTAAATATTAAGACGGGGTTATTGAACTTTGGACCATAATTGGGGTTTGGACAAAAGACCGACACTTGTGGAAATTAGACTATGGGCTATTAATGGGCTTTATATTTGATTAACTAAATGATATCTTGTTAATTTAATATAGAGATTTATAATTTAACGTATTTATATATAACCACATACGCTTGATCGGGTACGGTAGGCGGGATATCTATAAATACTAATAATTATTCATTTGACTGGACACGGGGATGGATTATGTGACGACCCGGAGATTTCCGACCAAATTTAAACTTAATCTTATATGATTTCGACACGATAAGCAAAGTCTGTAAAGTTGATTATCAAAATTTTTGAATTAATTACATGGATTCATTTAACCTTTGACTATTCCTGATGATTCACGAACAATTTTGTGTAAATAAATATGTAAATATATATATGTGTGTGTGTATATATATATATATATATATATATAAGTATAAATATAAATGTAAATGTATACATTAATTTGAAATGATAGAATACAGTTTAATCATCTGAATTGAAAATGTGAAATCATATACAGAATAATTAAGTTGCTATTATATATATATATATATATATATATATATATATATATATACATGTATGAATTCTATACATAAATAATATTATAAATATCATAATATACATAAATAATTAATAAATATTAAAGATTCAATACATTATGTAATAAGTAAATATGATACAATTAATAAATTTTAAAAGTAATTATGAGTTAAAATATAATTATTAATATGATTATTATTATTTTCATGATGACTAAAGATAAATGTTAATATTAACATTATTATTATTATATTTATTAGTATCATTGTATTAGTAAAATTATTATTAGGATTATTAAAAGTATTATTATTAACTTGATTACTAAAATTATCATGTTATTTAAAATTGTTATTATCATTATTCTTATTAGTATTATTATGATATTAATATTATTAATATTATTAATATCTCTATTATTATTTTTATTATTACTAAGTTTTGTTATTTTTATTAATGTTAAAAATTAAGGTTTGTATATTTAATAATATTCCGTTTCCTTAATATGTAAAATACAAATATAATTATATACAGATAAACAGATACAGATATATATTATATGGGTATATACAGAATTATATATAAATATAAAAATATATATATAAATAAATATAAATAGATCTGTATACGGTTTAACATCCACATCTGATCTACTTTAAAATCTGAATCTGTTTTATGCAGCAATCAAAAATAGTATTTGATTTGTCTTCTGCCTCTTAACTGATTACAAAAATTGGAATCCATTACAGTATATAACAAAATTTGTTACCCATCCCTATCTGCTTTTATTTTCTTTTGTTTCTTCTTCCTGGCTCCATTATTCTGTCGACTACTTATTTATATTTAAACAATGATTTGTTCAGTGTTAATGACTAACTCATTCAGTTCTTCCATCTTCATCTTCAATTAAAACAATTACAGTCTGTATCAGATTGAAATTAAATAAGAAAAAGGGATGAATCAGACGTTTACCTCTGTTATTGTATCATATAATCAAAAATTCATTTTCAAATGAATTTTTAAAATCTATAAATGCAATGTTGTTAGAAATATTTCATTCAAAGTATCTGGAAAGTTTCAATCTCCAAAATTTCATATTGATTACGAATTTCTGAGTCAAAGCTTTTAAATTTAAAAGTCAAATTTATGTTCTTGAACGAATTCGAAATTTCTGTTATGAGTTAAGTTAAATTAATGATTCCAACAGTTTCTAGGATGGATTTGCAAGGTATTTCGTGTTATAATCTTTGTCCAAAACTTTCTTAAAATTGAAATCATATATTTTTTTTTGTTCATAACAGCGAACATGCAGCTGTTATTTGTTTTATTTTTATTTTTTTTATTATTTTTTTTCTTTCTTACAATACATACTTTGAATATTACTTGTTTATAATTTATTGATGAGTCAAAATATTTGTTCTGTTATCATAATTTGTTTTTGGCCGATTTTAAAAATTAAAGGAGGAAGAAGAGGAAGAACATGGTCACCAGAAAAACGAGATTTAATAAATTAAGAGGGATTATAAACAGAAAATGGGCGACAACCCAATGGTTAGGAGATAGTGCGAGTATTCGAGAGGTCTCGGGTTCGAGTCCCGGCCGTGGCGTTTTTTTTAAGCTTCTCTTCAAAGGTTGTAACATTCATTATTATCATTATTATTATGTTAATCATTATTATTACTATCATTAATGTTATGAATATTATTATCACTACTAAAATTAATATTAATATCATTATTACTGGTATTATAATTATTATTATTATTATCATCTTAATTATAAGTATCATAACCATTATTAGTATTATTATTGATATTATGAGTATTATTAATTATTGTTATTGTTATGTTAATATTAATATTATGATTGTTATTATTATTATCCTTTTAGTTATTATTATGTAATATCACTAAGTATTAATAGTATTATTATAATTTTTATCATTGATATAAGTATGATTATTATTATTATTATTATGAATATGATTATTATTATTATTATTATTATTATTATTATTATTATTATTATTATTTTTATTATTATAAAAATATGATAAACTATTATTATTATCATTAATATTAGCATTAATATGTTTTTATAAATAATAGAAGTGTTAATATTGACATCAGTAATATTATTATCACGAATATTATTATTATGTAAATACTAAAATTAGTATCATGCCTATCATTAACAGTAAAATCAATATTGTTACAAGTATTATTATTAATGTCACTATTATTATTACCATGATTCTTATTATAATTATTATTATAAGTAATGTTATTATTAATATTATCATTATAATAAAATATAACTTTTAATTACTATATTATTAAGTATATAAAAATATACTCATAAGTAATATTACACATAAGTATGAATATATTATATTAACAATTTTTATAAAAATATTCATATAAAACAAATTAGGTATTTTTAATATATATATATATATATATATATATATATATATATATATATATATATATATATATATATATATATATATATATATATATATATATATAACTATATAAATAATAATCATTTTTAAATATATATACAAATTAAATAAATAATATATAAAGTTATAATATATGAAATTGTTCGATTACGATTACATGTATTAATGAATACACAAATGATATAGGTTCGTGAATCCGAGGTCAACCATGCATTGTTTCAGTATCGTCGTATGAATATTTTTACTACAAAATATTGTATTGTGAGTTTCATTTGCTCCCTTTTTACTAAATGATTTTGCAATATATATTTTTAGGACTGAGAATACATGAAATACTTTTATAAATGTTTGACAAGATAGACACAAGCAAAACATTCCTCGAATGAATTATTATACAGATAGAAGTTTTGTAAGTTGTTATATCGAATATTTCCCCCTGATTATTATAGCTTGGTAACCTAAGAATTTGGGAACTTGCCCGAAAATGACACGAATCCTAAAGGTAGCTACCGGGTTTAACACCCCCACCCAGAATGTTCACTAGACGGAAGAGCTAGTGGGCGTGGTGTTTAGTACTTCGAAGTTTATATATTATACAGACGAGATATTCTGTTTTGGGGATATTATTGATGCGCATTATATGTTAAGTTCGGTTACCAAGCCAAGCAATGAAAGCAAAGTGAATGTTATGTATCAAGAGAATGATTTTATACACAGGTTATGTGTATGTTATTTTTGTGCACGAGATATGTGTACGGTTATTAAAAATCACGAGGCAACCTACGGGGGAGAAAAGGATACGGACCTACTCTGCCAAGCATTAAGAAAAATGGTTTCGTACACGAGATAGGTGTACTGTATTTAAATCTTGTGGTCTATCAAAATGATGAATTTTATTGTTTACTATAAACCTATGTACTCACCAACCTTTTGGTTGACACTTTAAAGCATGTTTATTCTCAGGTATGAAAGAAATCTTCCGTTGTGCATTTGCTCATTTTAGAGATATTACTTGAAGTCATTCATGGCATATTTCAAAAGATGTTGCATTCAAGTCGTTGAGTTCATCAAGATTATTATTAAGACAATTATAGTTAGATGTATTGTGAAATGTTATGCATGCCGTCAACTTTCGATGTAAAGAAAGTGTGTCTTTTAAAAACGAATGCAATGTTTATAAAATGTATCATATAGAGGTCAAAAACCTCGCAATAAAATCAACTATTATGAATCGTTTATAATCGGTATGAACGGGTCCTTTCAGTTGGTATCAGAGCGGTGGTCTTAGCGAACCAGGTCTTGCATTAGTGTGTCTAATTGATAGTTGTTTAGATGCATTAGTGGGTCTGGACTTCGACCGTGTCTGCATGTCCAAAGTTTTGCTTATCATTTTGTGTCGAAAATTACTTGCTTATCATCCTTAAAGTCTAGACACGTCTTACTGCCTCTATTGAATAGATAGTGTATAGATAAATTCGTATCTTAGCGTATCTGTTACTGTAAACCTTGTCTGACAACTTTATGGGATCTTGGTATTTTATATACATATAAAAATTATGTATTTCTAAGTCCTATAATCTATCTCATATCAAAAATCAATTCCCTGATCGTACCAAATGGATCCTTCAACTAGTTTGAGTTTATCAGATTTCGACAGCTATTCCGATATGGATATTCACTTGAGCTCCGAAAGCAGTGTAAACAAAATGGATCAACCAATTAGTCATCTTCAATTCTGGATGAATTGGGGATGGGTTCGTAGACGACTTAACCGATGGAGACGAGAAGAAGGCGATCCTTTCCTCCCACCAACCTGCACTCTTAGAGAAGAACCTGAAGCACTTTCCGACGAACCCATTCGAAACACCATTTTTACACTCATTTCCAGAGTATCTCGCCACGATTATATTCTATCTAAAATTATAAAACTTATTCATCTGCTCATTTCGACCGACAATCATCCTGGAGTAATGGAAGAAGTCAACGAGCTTCGCGCTCGAGTAATAAATTTGGAGAATATGGTGCAAAACTTACCAGCTTCAACAACACCACCGGCACCAACAGTACCACCAACAACCCAAGTTTCAACCTCACACGTCTCAACATTACAATCCATACCTAGAACTTAATCATTGTTCTGCGAATCATTCTACATCATTTATCTTCGTTCTACATGACGATTATGTAATTTCTAATGTTTTAGAGATTATATATTCTAGTTCTAACGGTAAATAAAATGAGATTAATATCATATTGACTCATTAAATCAATGATTATATCTGAAGAAAATATATATGTAAGTATATTTTCGTAATGATTGTAAATAAAAATTCTTTCGTACAAACTGTTAATGGTGAAATATTTTAACGGGTAGGTAATACCCGATGAATATTTAGATTTCACATTAATAAGTTACACTGTACATTCTTTCAATCTGATTCAACAGTCATTTATTATCCTACTTACATCCACAGATATACGTATCCGTTCACTGCAGAATAACCATTTTCATTCAATTTTATATTTGGATTTTGACCTATCAGAATCCAACAAGTGGCATAATGAAGAAAACATTGGACAAAATAAAATTTGTTAGAAACAAACAAATTAACTATGAGAAAAATTTTGTCAAGAATCCACGCTAACTGTTTCTAGCTAACTGTTCCTAGCTAACTGATTATATTTTATTTATCGCAATTTATTTATCGCAATTTTTATTCTCGCAATTTTATTCATCATCATTTAATTTTTGTTATTTATTTTACGCACTTTAAATATCGTCGGATAAATTAGGACACGTATACAATGTTTTGACATATCATATCGACGTCATCTATATATATTATTTGGAATAACCGTAAGTCACTCTATATCGCGGTAATGCTCGAGTTAGCATATAAAGGGTCGAGGTTGATTCTAAAATAATATATATATATACTTTGAGTTGTGATCGAGTCTGAGACATGTATACAATGGGTCACGATACGTATTAATTAATTTGAATATTATATATTAAACTATATATGAATTATTGAACTACTAACTGTGGACTAGTAACTGTGGACTACTAACATTGGACAATTAAAATAAATTAAAATATTGATTATAACATATGAAACTAAACATTTCTTCAAATTTGCCACTTGATTTCATCTTAAACCTCATTTGTATCTTGACGATTACAATCTGCGTTCAAACCTTTCATGATTCTTGAAAACACCTCAATCGAGATAGCCAGTTTTGTCACAGCTCCAGCAAGTCAACTTCGACTTTTCGTTCGAAACAACCTTATTATAACCTTGATATACATATATATGCGTACTCTTTCATTGTTACCGGGGAACCGTTTATATCCCACCACATTAGCAGTAAACTTACCAGCAACTTCATTGATCTTTGACTTTCCAAAAAATCATTATATTCATTGAAACCCTATCATATATTCATCCGCATCTTGTAAAAAAAATTTTCATACCAATTATTGGAAGTCAGCAATCAGTATTTTGAATCTCGCGACATTTCTACATCAACAGTTATACTAATATATATAACATTTATCTCTTAGAATTATGATTTTTTATTCTAAAATTTTAAAAAGCACCCAGTCTATGAATCAGTTCTCAAAAATTTTGAAATATGCTGATGAAGCAGCAAAAACTGCAAACGACCTTAACCGTCAGAAGTTTGATGAAAAAGAATAGTATGTTGGCAAAGCTCAGAAAATTTGGTACTGAAAAATGAATTGAGCAAACCATGAAAGAGGCTGTGGATAAATCACAAAGAATAAACCTGCCTTTAAAGAATCCAAATAATCCAGTATCTGCTGAAGTCATTAACGAATATCTTGCTCCTGACTCTAAACCCTTACGAACAAATCTTCATCATCATCCATCGATATTAGAAATTCTTAGATATCATCGTATCTTTCATTATAAATATCCTCGATATTTCTGAAGATATTTTCATAACAATTCTTAACTGAAATCATTTATCTCTTCGCGCTATCTACGTTACATCATAAAGGAAACTGTGTTAGTTTCTAAATTTTGAAATATTTGAATTTAAAATATGAATGTTTTTGAAGTAGTGTTTGGAACTGAAGCATGAGTTAGTATAATATAATGACACTTGATCAACGTGATTATATTACAGTAAGTCATGCTGAGTTTCTAATGAAACATGATGATTCACAGACCATAACATCATAATGTGCCATGTTACACGACTCTTACATTCTATCTAATCTCTAAACATATCAAGAACATATTTTCTTGATAGTTCTATCTTTTCTCTTGAATTCTGGTAATTTAACCAATCAATATCGTGCTATTACAATTTCTCTCTTAAAACGTTAGTCATGTTCATTTGAAACTTCATACCTACGAATTCTGGACCATTATTCGCTTGACTTAAAGTCGGGAAGAGAAAACAAAAGGATGGAACTCCAAAATATAAAGGAAACGAAGGGGGTGGATTTATAGTATCAGACAGAGCAACTGAGACAGATTATTGCATTTAACCAAAGAACATCCTAATTTCCTTAATTACCGAAGAACCAAATCTTATTACGAAGATTTCCTCTAAATCTCTTGGATTCCGGAAATCAACCGTGACTACGTCACTGGTTAAGACGAATCTACTTTTACTCATTTCACTCTTTTGTGATAGCTTCACTCGTACTCTTCGCGTAATCGAATTGTTTTATCCATATTACTCAATGATGATAAAACCCTATTCATCAGCTCATATTCGTCTTAAAAATATTTTTATTGTTAGTCATGACGACCTCGATCAAATTTCGGGACGAAATTTCTTTAACGGGTAGGTACTGTGACGACCCGGAGATTTTCGACCAAATTTAAACATAATATTATATGATTTCGACACGATAAGCAAAGTCTGTAAAGTTGATTATCAAAATTTATGAATTAATTACATGGATTAATTTAACCTTTGACTGTTCCCGATGATTTACGAATAATTTTGTGTAAATAAATATGTAATATATATATATATATATATATATATATATATATATATATATATATATATATATATATATATATATATAAGTATAAATATAAATATAAGTATAAATATAAATATAAATGTATACATTAATTTGAAATGATAGAATACAGTTTAATCATCTGAATTGAAAATGTGAAATTATATACAGAATAATTAAGTTGCTATTAAAAAATAAATAAATATATATATATATATATACATGTATGAATTCTATACATAAATAATATTATAAATATCATAATATACATAAATAATTAATAAATACTAAAGATTCAATACATTATGTAATAAGTAAATATGATACAATTAATAAATTGTAAAAGTAATTATGAGTTAAAATATAATTATTAATATGATTATTATTATTTTCATGATGACTAAAGACAAATGTTAATATTAACATTATTATTATTATATTTATTAGTATCATTGTATTAGTAAAATTATTATTAGGATTATTAAAAGTATTATTATTAACTTGATTACTAAAATTATCATGTTATTTAAAATTGTTATTATCATTATTCTTATTAGTATTATTATGATATTATTATTATTAATATTATTATTATCTCTATTATTATTTTTATTATTACTAAGTTTTGTTATTTTTATTAATGTTAAAAATTAAGGTTTGTATATTTAATAATATTCTGTTTCCTTAATATGTAAAATACAAATATAATTATATACAGATAAACAGATACAGATATATATTATACGGGTATATACAGAATTATATATAAATATATGAATATATACATAAATAAATATAAATACATCTGTATACGGTTTAACATCCACATCTGATCTACTTTAAAATCTGAATCTGTTTTATGCAGCAATCAAAAATAGTATTTGATTTGTCTTCTGCCTCTTAACTGATTACAAAAATTGGAATCCATTACAGTATATAACAAAATTTGTTACCCATCCCTATCTGCTTTTATTTTCTTTTGTTTCTTCTTCCTGGCTCCATTATTCTGTCGACTACTTATTTATATTTAAACAATGATTTGTTCAGTGTTAATGACTAACTCATTCAGTTCTTCCATCTTCATCTTCAATTAAAACAATTACAGTCTGTATCAGATTGAAATTAAATAAGAAAAAGGGATGAATCAGACGTTTACCTCTGTTATTGTATCATATAATCAAAAACTCATTTTCAAATGAATTTTTAAAATCTATAAATGCAATGTTGTTAGAAATATTTCATTCAAAGTATCTGGAAAGTTTCAATCTCCAAATTTTCATATTGATTACGAATTTCTGAGTCAAAGCTTTTAAATTTAAAAGTCAAATTTATGTTCTTGAACGAATTCAAAATTTCTGTTATGAGTTAAGTTAAATTAATGATTCCAACAGTTTCTAGGATGGATTTGCAAGGTATTTCGTGTTATAATCTTTGTCCAAAACTTTCTTAAAATTGAAATCATATATTTTTTTTTGTTCATAATAGCGAACATGCAGCTGTTATTTGTTTTATTTTTATTTGTTTTATTATTTTTTTTCTTTCTTACAATACAAACTTTGAATATTACTTGTTTATAATTTATTGATGAGTCAAAATATTTGTTATGTTATCATAATTTGTTTTTGGCCGATTTTAAAAATTAAAGGAGGAAGAAGAGGAAGAACATGGTCACCAGAAAAACGAGATTTAATAAATTAAGAGGGATTATAAACAGAAAATGGGCGACAGCCCAATGGTTAGGAGATAGTGCGAGTATTCGAGAGGTCTCGGGTTCGAGTCCCGGCCGTGGCGTTTTTTTTAAGCTTCTCTTCAAAGGTTGTAACATTCATTATTATCATTATTATTAATTTTATTGTTATTATTATTATGTTAATCATTATTATTACTATGATTAATGTTATGAATATTATTATCACTACTAAAATTAATATTAATATCATTATTACTAGTATTATAATTATTATTATTATTATCATCTTAATTATAAGTATCATAACCATTATTAGTATTATTATTGATATTATGAGTATTATTAATTATTGTTATTATTATGTTAATATTAATATTATGATTGTTATTATTATCCTTTTAGTTATTATTATGTAATATCACTAAGCATTAATAGTATTATTATTATTATTATCATTGATATAAGTATGATTATTATTATTATTATGAATATGATTATTATTATTATTATTATTATTATTATTATTATTATTATTATTATTATTATTATTATTATTATTATTATTATTATTATTATTATTATTATTATTATTATTATTATAATTACAAAAATAGCACAAACTATTATTATTATCATTAATATTAGTATTAATATCTTTTTATAAATAATGGAAGTGTTAATATTGACATAAGTAATATTATTATCACGAATATTATTATTATGTAAATACTAAAATTAGTATCATGACTATCATTAACAGTAAAATCAATATTGTTACAAGTATTATTATTAATGTCACTATTATTATTACTAGGATTCTTATTATAATTATTATTATAAGTAATGTTATTATTAATATTATCATTATAATCAAATACAACTTTTAATTACTATATTATTAAGTATATAAAAATATACTCATAAGTAATATTACACATAAGTATGAATATATTATATTAACAATTTTATATAAATATTCATATAAAACAAATTAGGTATTTTTAATATATATATATATATATATATATATATATATATATATATATATATATATATACAAATATATATATGCAAATATATAAATAACAATCATTTTCAAATATATATATACAAATTAAATAAATAATATATAAAGTTATAATATATGAAATTGTTCGATTACGATTACATGTATTAATGAATACACAAATGATATAGGTTTGTGAATCCGAGGCCAACCCTGCATTGTTTCAGTATCGTCTTATGAATATTTTTACTACAAAATATTGTATTGTGAGTTTCATTTGCTCCCTTTTTACTAAATACTTTTGCAATATATATTTTTGGGACTGAGAATACATGAAATGCTTTTATAAATTGACGCGAATCCTAAAGGTAGCTACCGGGTTTAACACCCCCACCCAGAATGTTCACTAGACGGAAGAGCTAGGGGGTGTGGTGTTTAGTATTTCGAAGTTTATATATTATACAGACGAGATGTTCTGTTTTGGGGATATTATTAATGCGCATTATATGTTAAGGTCGGTTACCAAGCCAAACAATGAAAGCAAAGTGAATGTTATGTATCGAGAGAATGATTTTATACACAGGTTATGTGTATGTTATATTTGTGCACGAGATATGTGTACGGTTATTAAAAATCGCGAAATAACCTACGGGGGAGAAAAGGATACGAACCTACTCTGCCAAGCATTATGAAAAATGGTTTTGTATACGAGATAGGTGTACTGTATTTAAATCTTGTGGTCTATCAAAATGATAAATTTTATTGTTTACGATAAACCTATGAACTCACCAACCTTTTGGTTAACACTTTAAAGCATGTTTATTCTCAGGTATGAAAGAAATATTCCGTTGAGCATTTGCTCATTTTAGAGATATTACTTGGAGTCATTCATGGCATATTTCAAAAGATGTTGCATTCGTGTCATTGAGTTCATCAAGATTATTATTAAGTCAATTATAGTTAGATGTATTATGAAATGGTATGCATGCCAGGTCAACTTTCGATGTATAGAAAGTTTGTCTTTTAAAAACGAATGCAATATTTGTAAAATGTATCATATAGAGGTCAAATACCTCGCAATAAAATCAACTACTGTGAATCGTTTATAATCGGTATGAACGGGTCCTTTCAGATTAATAGTCAATGGACTCATTAAAACAGGGGTGGATTACATTCAAGGGTAATTGGTGTAATTGTTAATAAAGTATTAAAACCTTGGATTACATGCAGTCGATAACATGGTGTAATCATTAAACAAAGTATTAAAACCTTATTACAGGTTAAGTCCCCAATTAGTTGGAATATTTGACTTCGGGTATAAGGTTAATTTGGCGAAGACCCTCGCACTTTATAATTATGACCGATGGACTATTATGGACAAAACCAGATGGACTTATCAAATAATCCAGGATAAAGAACAATTAACCCAGGGTAATAAATTAAAATCAAAACGTCAAACATCATGAGTACGGAAGTTTAAATAAGCATAATATATTTTATTTCATATTTCCTCGTACTTTTATTTATTGTTATTTTAATTATTGTTATTTATTTTATCGTTAGTTAAATATCGTCATTTACTTTACGTTTCGCTTAAAATATAAAATCAACAAACCAGTCATTAAACGGAAAAATCCTCTTTTTATATTAATAATAATTGTAATATATATATATTTATATTTTGTACAAATATAGTTATATAAAAATATAGTGTAAAATAAGCCGTCTCCCTGTGGAATGAACCAGACTTACTAAAAACTATACTACTCTACGATTAGATACACTGCCTATAGTGTTGCAGCAAGGTTTAGGTATATCACATCTGTAAATAAATTAAATAAAATTTGGGTAATATTTCTTCATATTTCGTAATAAAAATAATAGTATTTCGTACACCTCCGCTTCACACATCAAGTTTTTGGCGCCGCTGCCGGGGAATCGGTGAAAAACGCTATATTTTGTTAAAAATATATTTTTGTAAAAATATATTATTTCTTATTTCGTAAAAGTATTTTGTTATTTTTTATAAGTGTTAAAAAAATTAAAAAAAGAATATATATATATATATATATATATATATATATATATATATATATATAAATATTTAAGATTTTGTCTTTATAAAGTATTTTTATTTTTAAGATTTTAAAATACAAGTTTATTATATTTTATATAAATATTCTATAAATATTTTCTATAAAAAAAATAATAATTAAAACGAACTGGGCCGAACACTGTAGCAGCCCAACTTATGGCCTGGATCCACAGTCCATACGACCACATGGCCACATAACAGAAGACTCATGCGATCGCATGAGTCGATTTGACAGGTCTGATACCTCTGCCGACAGTTTAGGGTTTTTATTATAATATATTTATTATTAACTAGTATTTTAATTTAATAATAATTAGTATTAGTTTTAATAAATTTAGTTTTAATTAAGTTTTTATATTTATAGTTTAATACTTTTATAAAATATAATATAAAAATAATATTTTTATAAAATTTGTATTTTTAACATTTTAAGTTATAATTTGTATTTTTATCGTCTATTTTGTAATATTTTTCGTACGTAATTAGTTTTAAGCTTAGTTTTTCCCGTAGTTATTATATATTTCTAGATTTTTAGGCTTTGCCATAAAATCCCTTAAGTGCTTTTTCTTTAGATTAAGATTTAGGCGCTTTAGAATTTTGCGACGCCATTTTAAGTTTATAGATTTTAGTACTTTTTATGTAATTGCCGTTTTCCATTTAGAATTCCTTTTAAACTTTAATACCTTTGGACAAAATTTTTAATTTTTTAGACTTTTAAGTTACGACGCTTTAATTTCTTATTATTATTTTTCGATTTTTTTTTGTTTTTCGATGTTTGTTTTTCGACTTCTTATTTTTCGACGCTCTTTTTCTTTTTCACGCGCTAGTTTTAGGACATAGAATTTTTAATCTTTAAATTTTGACGAAAAATTATTTTAAGCGATTAAATTAATAGAAGCCAATTTTCTTGTTCGTAGTAATAGTTGGATTTGTTAGTGGCGAGTTGTGGGCTTCCGATCTAAAGGGTCCTGGCTACCTGCTGCATCTATTGGCTATTCGAAACGTGGACAAAAACAGAAAAGTCTATTAATTTGATAACTTATATAATTTTTAGTTTTATAACTAATAGAATAATTAGTAAATGCACCACATTGTAGCTAAAATTTGGTAAAAAGTGTATTATGGAAAATTTTGAGAATATGTTGGAAACTCTTTCTGACATGTGAAATCAATTAAATCAATACTCTTAAACGAGTGTTGATGAAAATTCATTCGGTCAATCTTGAATCACGAATGACGAAACAATAACTGGTTGTGAAATCTATGGAGATTATCACTCAACATGGGAATGTTATTATTACGTTCCTATGGAAAATTATGCACCCATGGAACCTGAATGGAATGATTATGAGGAATACAATTCAAATTGGGATTATTCCCAAGAATATATCCAAACTCAACAACCAGAGGACGAGAAAAATTATGTGTCTGAAATGTTATTAGATTATATGAAAATCAAACTCGAAGAATTTGACGCTCAAAATGAACAAATGAGAGAGTTTGCAAATTGGCAAGCTGAAACTCTATCAGACTACACACCTGTTGATCTGAGGAGCCGTGTGCAAGAAAATCTCATATCATCGAATTTTGATGAATTCGAGAGCTCCGCAATCAACAATTATCCCGATGATACTTTTTATTCAGTTTTACCAATTTCACAACATACCGACACATTAACCTCTACCGACGAAGTCATCGATCCATCAATGAATGAAGAAGAAGTAAGGATGACAAATTGGTACTCTTGGGAAAATGATAACGTTGAAAATTTTACCCCCGAGACCAAAATAGTGGAACCGATAAGAACCATTAAAGAAGAAGAATTTGCTTCGATCCCGAAATTCACCATTCCACAACCTTCCAACCCAATATTCTCAATAGACGAGTCATCTACCGAAGATGAACTACGAGCTGTAATAGGTAATGACACCTCGGATTTCACCCAATTGGGTAATACAAGTGAAAACTTTGATCCCGAGAATGAACGGAAAGAAATATTAGGAATTGTCCACCCTATAGAAATATGTATGTCGGTGTATAACGATCCATTTGACCAAGAACCAGAAAAGAGACATATTCATTTACTAAAAGCTACACTTAAAAAAGAATTAAGTAGTGACGATCGGGTGAGTCTAAACTTTAAACCCATTGATATATTATACACCACCCGAGATGTAAATAACTGGCTCACTATTTTAATTCGTGAAACTTATTTTACCGACTTCACATGTCGTCAGCTAAGTGTGGGGAAGTCTAACCCCATTTAACGTTAAATTAGGGGTTCGGGTTAGTGCATAACTCGTTAATGAACATGCATGATAAGTTAGGGTAAAAGACGCATTTTCAAAAAATAGAAAACAGTTCAGAAAAGCAACCGTTTTTGAAGAAAAACATGTGTGATAAAATAACGAAAGTAATGAATGATGAGACGTCATCTATCATTCGACGAGCTTTGCAATTACAAACTGGGTATTTTTAATCACTTTTCTACACTAATCACCCTCATGAATTTATAATTATAGTCTGATTTCATGCAAATAAGGGCATTGCATGATCTCAAGTGTGGGGAAGGGTTATAAATTTTCTCGGGTTTATACTTGGTTTATTTTCTAAATTTTAAAAAAATTTGAAAAAATTTTAACTAAATGAATTCAAAATCATGTTTATACATATTTATGAACGATAAAACTAGGTGTTAATGCCGAAATTATCGTTACCTCGGAAAGGACATAAATTGAGAAACAAACTAAAATGAGTGAATTTATTTATTAGAAATAAAAAGAAACATGAAAAAAGCCAAGTGTGGCGAGAATGTACCAAGTTATTCAATTAAAAACTATCTATCATATGATTCTGTAAAGTTATTGCAGGTGCTTTTGTTTTGGACTAAATTAACTGTTTTACCCGATATATTGTAATAAAGATGAAAGAAAAGATGGATCTACACGATGAATCTATTCCATCATTAAAAGGAAGTAAAATCTTTCGAAAAAGGCACGCGCTTCTTGATTTAGGTCAGGAAGTTGTCGTCCAGACCAGCTGTAGGTTGACGAAAAATCTAGAAAAGTCATCTCTAAAATCAGCCGGAAATCCACGGACCTCCACGGACCTCACAATCAAACAGGGTCGCCAAGTGGTCAGCCTTATCCTATCCATGAGAGGATCTGTCTCGTAAAATGGGGAGGGCGCCATGCAAATTAGCTTGATAAGACTAATGAATCAGACCCCCAGAAAGGATAATCTCTTTAAAGATTAAAAATCAGCTTTTAAGCCTGATATTACTCAATCCTTGAGATTGACCTTAAAGATTGAGAATTACAAACTCATGGAATTCGATGATATCTAAACTTGAGCTTGAACGAGAAAATATTTTGATCAAATTAAAACCGATTTGTTTTCTGAAAACCTATTTTCAATGCGTTCATTACCATTGAACGTAAAATCCTGAGAATTCACCAGAATTCATTAGGTCACCTGAACCAAATCAGGTGTCAACCCTAAGAACGGTGGTTGCATAGCATGGTCGAAGACAGGACCTTGTGCCAGACCGAAAAATTATAGGGTGATCTTTACTATTGCTCCTACAAAGGATAATAATTGCATCTGACACGTTGTGAACCATGAACATCTGCATGTCATTAGACATTGCCTTAACAGTTGCTTGTTCAACACTTTCCTTTACAACCGGACGGTAGTTTACCGAAAGGTAATATACGGAGCAAGTAAACTGGACGTGTGCTTTCCTAATACAAGGTTAGCAAGTGGGTGACACAAAACCACAAGTGTTGAGCTAAAATTTTAAAATCTGAAACCCACAAAATCCACAAAAACATTTTGTAAACACCGGTGAAGGGTTATTCCGGAAAACCTGTCTAGGGTAAAAGCTAGAATGAATTTTCAAAAGATCAAATGTTTTCATAAAGATCCAATTTCCTTAAAGGATCTAAATTTTCATAGTCATGTGGGACTGTAACCACATCGTTACTATCATTGTTTATACCGCCGTATAAAAATCACTGATGTATAAAGTGTGAGAATAAAAAATTGATTCGAGTAAAGTGTGATTTAATTTCAAGTTTTGTATTGCTTGAGGACAAGCAACGTTCAAGTGTGGGGATATTTGATAGTGCTCAAAATGAACATATATCTAGTCGCAATATCATCCCAATATGTAAAGTTTTTAGTTGTAATTATTATATGTTTAAGTTGTAATCGTTTAAATAAATAAATGTGAAGACGAAGCACGAAGATTAAAGAATTGAAGAAAAAGTGCCACTAAAGCCTGAAAAGTGCCACTAAAGCCATAGTGCACTCAAAAGTGCCACTAAAAGTGAGTTAAAGACTTGCGCGGATTTTGGGAGTTAAGGAAAATAATATTTTGTGCAAATTACAAATTTCAAAATGCAAAGTACAAGATATCTACGCGTACGAAAGGACGTTCAAAAATCCGGAACCGAGACATAAACCGAGCATCAATGCGCGAGACAACGGACCTAAAATTACAAGTCTACTATGCACAAGAATATAATATAATATATATATAATTATATAAAATTATATATATTATATTATATATTAAATAAATCAAGCAGCCCACATTTTAAATGAAAGATGGGTTCATGCCAGCCTGGCCGTGCGATCGCATGGGTATAACAAAGAAAAGCCATGCGATCGCATGGCTCCCAATTGATGGTCAGGTCTATAAAAGGCGCCAGAATTCAGACGAATTACACACACCACAATCATATTACTCTCCCTCTGTATAATAGTTTAGTTTTATATTAGTTAGTTTGGGTAATGTAAAGGTTATTTTACGGGTTTTAAAGTCGAAATTCTGTCCGTGTAACGCTACGCGATAAATAATCATTGTAACTTATGTTCTCCCTTTTTAAATTAATGTCCCGTAACTAAGTTATTATTATGCTTATTTAAACCGAAGTAATCGTGATGTTGGACTAAATATTAAGACGGGGTTATTAAACTTTGGACCATAATTGGGGTTTGGACAAAAGACCGACACTTGTGGAAATTGGACTATGGGCTTTTAATGGGCTTTTTATTTGATTAACTAAATGATATCTTGTTAATTTAATATATAGATTTATAATTTGACATATTTATATATAACCACATACGTTTGATCGGGTACGGTAGGCGAGATATCTATAAATACTAATAATTGTTCATTTGACCGGACACGGGGGATGGATTAATAGTCAATGGACTTATTAAAATAAGGGGTGGATTACATTCAAGGGTAATTGGTGTAATTGTTAATAAAGTATTAAAACCTTGGATTACACGCAGTCGATAACCTGGTGTAATCATTAAAGAAAGTATTAAAACCTTATTACAGTTTAAGTCTCAAATTAGTTGGAATATTTGACTTCGGGTAGAAGGTTAATTTGGCGAAGACCCTCGCACTTTATAATTATGACCGATGGACTATTATGGACAAAACCAGATGGACTTATCAAATAATGCAGGACAAAGAACAATTAGCCCAGGGTAATAAATTAAAATCAAAACGTCAAACATCATGAGTACGGAAGTTTAAATAAGCATAATATATTTTATTTCATATTTCCTCGTACTTTTATTTATTGTTATTTTAATTATTGTTATTTATTTTATCGTTAGTTAAATATCGTCATTTACTTTACGCTTCGCTTATAATATAAAATCGACAAACCAGTCATTAAACGGTAAAATTCTCTTTTTATAATAATAATAATTGTAATATATATATTTTTATTTTGTACAAATATAGTTATATAAAAATATAGTGTTAAATAAGCCGTCTCCCTGTGGAACGAACCAGACTTACTAAAAACTATACTACTCTACTATTAGATATACTGCCTATAGTGTTGTAGCAAGGTTTAGGTATATCCCATCTGTAAATAAATAAAATAAAATTTGGGTAATATTTCTTCATATTTCGTAATAAAAATAATAGTATTTCGTACACCTCTGCTTCACACACCACACTCCAAAAGGAGAAAAGTCAAAAGTGCATTTCAAATATATCAGCACTCCTATCTATCTCTCATTTCCAAAATTCAAAATAAAAGTCTTCACAAAGACTATCTTACCCTTCAACACCCTTTAAACAACTTCTCCACCACTCCAAAATTCCTTTTTCACCCTTCCAAATTGACAAATGACCTAGAAGCTATGGTTATTACCGCCTTCGCATTAGTGCCAAGGATTTGAGTCTTTATCAAGCCTATGACGATGGGTGCAACATGACTAGCTATGAGTGAATTCATTTCTTAGATCTATAGGGAACCCTAAACACATGTGTGATTTGAATTACCTATGAAAGTTATCCTAAGTCATGTAACCTCCCCGCATGCTTGCAAAGATAGTTTCAACCATAACATAGAGGACTCACCTTATTTTTCGCTCTTATAATAAAAAGCAAACTGCTTAGGCCAATAGAAAAGAAACTTCGGGAAGATTTCTTAAAGTTAAAAACGAGAAGTTTTGTTGAGGACAAGCAAAGTATAAGTGTCGGATATTTGATATCGACTAAAAAGTCACGTTTTCACCCGGTATTGAGGCCCAAAAACAATAAAGTTCCAAGCTTTATTGCCAAAATACTCGCTTTGTCGGTTAAAATTGAAGACCAAGAAATTACAAAGATGATGCAAAAAGAGTCAAGCAAAACGGAGCTAAAACGAAGATTCTTGAGTGAAAACGGTGAAACACAAGTTACGACCCCGAAAACCAAGTTACGATCCCGGGAACGAGCAAAACGATCCAAGCAAACAGCAAGACCAGGGGCTAAATCGGCCTTCCACGCTGGTGAAATGTCCCGTTCTTATTGATTAAAAACGTTCCATATTAATTGATTTCGTTGCGAGGTTTTGACCTCTATATGAGACGTTTTTCAAAGACTGCATTCATTTTAAAACAAACCATAACCTTTATTTCATCAATAAAGGTTTAAAAAGCTTTACGTAGATTATCAAATAATGATAATCTAAAATATCCTGTTTACACACGACCATTACATAATGGTTTACAATACAAATATGTTACAACAAAATAAGTTTCTTGAATGCAGTTTTTACACAATATCATACAAGCATGGACTCCAAATCTCGTCCTTATTTAAGTATGCGACAGCGGAAGCTCTTAATAATCACCTGAGAATAAACATGCTTAAAACGTCAACAAAAATGTTGGTGAGTTATAGGTTTAACCTATATATATCAAATCATAATAATAGACCACAAGATTTCATATTTCAATACACATCCCATACATAGAGATAAAAATCATTCATATGGTGAACACCTGGTAACCGACATTAACAAGATGCATATATAAGAATATCCCCATCATTCCGGGACACCCTTCGGATATGATATAAATTTTGAAGTACTAAAGCATCCGGTACTTTGGATGGGGTTTGTTAGGCCCAATAGATCTATCTTTAGGATTCGCGTCAATTAGGGTGTCTGTTCCCTAATTCTTAGATTACCAGACTTAATAAAAAGGGGCATATTCGATTTCAATAATTCAACCATAGAATGTAGTTTCACGTACTTGTGTCTATTTTGTAAATCATTTATAAAACCTGCATGTATTCTCATCCCAAAAATATTAGATTTTAAAGTGGGACTATAACTCACTTTCACAGATTTTTACTTTTTCGGGAAGTAAGACTTGGCCACTGGTTGATTCACAAACCTATAACAATATATACATATATATCAAAGTATGTTCAAAATATATTTACAACACTTTTAATATATTTTGATGTTTTAAGTTTATTAAGTCAGTTGTCCTCGTTAGTAACCTACAACTAGTTGTCCACAGTTAGATGTACAAAAATAAATCGATAAATATTATCTTGAATCAATCCATGACCCAGTGTATACGTATCTCAGTATTGATCACAACTCAAACTATATATATTTTGGAATCAACCTCAACCCTGTATAGCTAACTCCAACATTCACATATAGAGTGTCTATGGTTGTTCCGAAATATATATAGATGTGTCGACATGATAGGTCAAAACATTGTATACGTGTCTATGGTATCTCAAGATTACATAATATATAATACAAGTTGATTAAGTTATGGTTGGAATAGATTTGTTACTAATTTTCACGTAGCTAAAATGAGAAAAATTATCCAATCTTGTTTTACCCATAACTTCTTCATTTTAAATCCGTTTTGAGTGAATCAAATTGCTATGGTTTCATATTGAACTCTATTTTATGAATCTAAACAGAAAAAGTATAGGTTTATAGTCGGAAAAATAAGTTACAAGTCGTTTTTATAAAGGTAGTCATTTCAGTCGAAAGAACGACGTCTAGATGACCATTTTAGAAAACATACTTCCACTTTGAGTTTAACCATAATTTTTGGATATAGTTTCATGTTCATAATAAAAATCATTTTCTCAGAATAACAACTTTTAAATCAAAGTTTATCATAGTTTTTAATTAACTAACCCAAAACAGCCCGCGGTGTTACTACGACGGCGTAAATCTGGTTTTACGGTGTTTTTCATGTTTCCAGGTTTTAAATCATTAAGTTAGCATATCATATAGATATAGAACATGTGTTTAGTTGATTTTAAAAGTCAAGTTAGAAGGATTAACTTTTGTTTGCGAACAAGTTTAGAATTAACTAAACTATGTTCTAGTGATTACAAGTTTAAACATTCAAATAAGATAGCTTTATATGTATGAATCGAATGATGTTATGAACATCATTACTTCCTTAAGTTCCTTGGATAAACCTACTGGAAAAGAAAAAAATGGATCTAGCTTCAACGGATCCTTGGATGGCTCGAAG
This sequence comes from Rutidosis leptorrhynchoides, assembly GCF_046630445.1. Lineage (NCBI taxonomy): Eukaryota > Viridiplantae > Streptophyta > Magnoliopsida > Asterales > Asteraceae > Rutidosis > Rutidosis leptorrhynchoides. The sequence continues at coordinate 201,712,143 of NC_092343.1, read as the reverse complement.
TTCTTGAAGCAGAATCATGACACGAAAACAAGTTCAAGTAAGATCATCACTTGAAATAAGATTGTTATAGTTATAGAAATTGAACTAAAGTTTGAATATGATTATTACCTTGTATTAGAATGATAACCTACTGTAAGAAACAAAGATTTCTTGAGGTTGGATGATCACCTTACAAGATTGGAAGTGAGCTAGCAAACTTGAAAGTATTCTTGATTTTATGTAACTAGAACTTGTAGAATATATGAAGAACACTTAGAACTTGAAGATAGAACTTGAGAGAGATCAATTAGATGAAGAAAATTGAAGAATGAAAGAGTTTGTAGGTGTTTTTGGTCATTGGTGTATGGATTAGATATAAAGGATATGTAATTTTGTTTTCATGTAAATAAGTCATGAATGATTACTCATATTTTTGTAATTTTATGAGATATTTCATGCTAGTTGCCAAATGATGGTTCCCACATGTGTTAGGTGACTCACATGGGCTACTAAGAGCTGATCATTGGAGTGTATATACCAATAGTACATACATCTAAAAGCTGTGTATTGTACGAGTACGAATACGGGTGCATACGAGTAGAATTGTTGATGAAACTGAACGAGGATGTAATTGTAAGCATTTTTGTTAAGTAGAAGTATTTTGATAAGTGTATTGAAGTCTTTCAAAAGTGTATAAATACATATTAAAACACTACATGTATATACATTTTAACTGAGTCGTTAAGTCATTGTTAGTCGTTACATGTAAGTGTTGTTTTGAAACCTTTAGGTTAACGATCTTGTTAAATGTTGTCAACCCAATGTTTATAATATCAAATGAGATTTTAAATTATTATATTATCATGATATTATTATGTATGAATATCTCTTAATATGATATATATACATTAAATGTATTTACAACGATAATCGTTACATATATGTCTCGTTTAAAAATTATTAAGTTAGTAGTCTTGTTTTTACATATGTAGTTCATTGTTAATATACTTAATGATATGTTTACTTATCATAGTATCATGTTAACTATATATATATCCATATATATATGTCATCATATAGTTTTTACAAGTTTTAACGTTCGTGAATCACCGGTCAACTTGGGTGGTCAATTGTCTATATGAAACATATTTCAATTAATCAAGTCTTAACAAGTTTGATTGCTTAACATGTTGGAAACATTTAATCATGTAAATATCAATCTCAATTAATATATATAAACATGGAAAAGTTCAGGTCACTACAGTAGCTTCCCGTTAAATAAATTTCGTCCCGAAATTTTAAGCCGTTGAAGGTGTTGACGAATCTTCTGGAAATAGATGCGGGTATTTCTTCTTCATCTTATCTTCACGCTCCCAGGTGAACTCGGGTCCTCTACGAGCATTCCATCGAACCTTAACAATTGGTATCTTGTTTTGCTTAAGTCTTTTAACCTCACGATCCATTATTTCGACGGGTTCTTCGATGAATTGCAGTTTTTCGTTGATTTAGATTTCATCTAACGGAATAGTGAGATCTTCTTTAGCAAAACATTTCTTCAAATTCGAGACGTGGAAAGTGTTATGTACAGCCGCGAGTTGTTGAGGTAACTCAAGTCGGTAAGCTACTGGTCCGACACGATCAATAATCTTGAATGGTCCAATATACCTTGGATTTAATTTCCCTCGTTTACCAAATCGAACAACGCCTTTCCAAGGTGCAACTTTAAGCATGACCATCTCTCCAATTTCAAATTCTATATCTTTTCTTTTAATGTCAGCATAGCTCTTTTGTCGACTTTGGACGGTTTTCAACCGTTGTTGAATTTTGATGATCTTCACGGTAGTTTATTGTATAATCTCCGGACCCGTAATCTGTCTATCCCCCACTTCACTCTAACAAATCGGAGACCAGCACTTTCTACCATAAAGTGCTTCAAACGGCGCCATCTCAATGCTTGAATGGTAGCTGTTGTTGTAGGAAAATTCTGCTAACGGTAGATGTCGATCCCAACTGTTTCCGAAATCAATAACACATGCTCGTAGCATGTCTTCAAGTGTTTGTATCGTCCTTTCGCTCTGCCCATCAGTTTGTGGATGATAGGCAGTACTCATGTCTAGACGAGTTCCTAATGCTTGCTGTAATGTCTGCCAGAATCTTGAAATAAATCTGCCATCCCTATCAGAGATAATAGAGATTGGTATTCCATGTCTGGAGACGACTTCCTTCAAATACAGTCGTGCTAACTTCTCCATCTTGTCATCTTCTCTTATTGGCAGGAAGTGTGCTGATTTGGTGAGACGATCAACTATTACCCAAATAGTATCAAAACTACTTGCAGTCCTTGGCAATTTAGTGATGAAATCCATGGTAATGTTTTCCCATTTCCATTCCGGGATTTCGGGTTGTTGAAGTAGACCTGATGGTTTCTGATGCTCAGCTTTGACCTTAGAACACGTCAAACATTCTCCTACGTATTTAGCAACATCGGCTTTCATACCCGGCCACCAAAAATGTTTCTTGAGATCCTTGTACATCTTCCCCGTTCCAGGATGTATTGAGTATCTGGTTTTTTGAGCTTCTCTAAGTACCATTTCTCTCATATCTCCAAATTTTGGTACCCAAATCCTTTCAGCCCTATATCGGGTTCCGTCTTCCCGAATATTAAGATGCTTCTCCGATCCTTTGGGTATTTCATCCTTTAAATTTCCCTCTTTTAAAACTCCTTGTTGCGCCTCCTTTATTTGAGTAGTAAGGTTATTATGAATCATTATATTCATAGATTTTACTCGAATGGGTTCTCTGTCCTTCCTTCTCAAGGCATCGGCTACCACATTTGCCTTCCCCGGGTGGTAACGAATCTCAAAGTCGTAATCATTCAACAATTCAATCCACCTACGCTGCCTCATATTCAGTTGTTTCTGATTAAATATGTGTTGAAGACTTTTGTGGTCGGTATATATAATACTTTTGACCCCATATAAGTAGTGCCTCCAAGTCTTTAATGCAAAAACAACCGTGCCTAATTCCAAATCATGCGTCGTATAATTTTGTTCGTGAATCTTCAATTGTCTAGACGCTTAAGCAATCACCTTCGTTCGTTGCATTAATACACAACCGAGACCTTGCTTTGATGCATCACAATAAATCACAAAATCATCATTCCCTTCAGGCAATGACAATATAGGTGCCGTAGTTAGCTTTTTCTTCAATAACTGAAACGCTTTCTCTTGTTCATCATTCCATTCAAATTTCTTCCCTTTATGCGTTAATGCAGTCAAGGGTTTTGCTATTCTGGAAAAGTCTTGGATGAACCTTCTGTAGTAACCAGCTATTCCTAAAAATTGGCGTATGTGTTTCGGAGTTTTTGGGGTTTCCCACTTTTCAATAGTTTCTATCTTTGCCGGATCCACCTTAATACCTTCTTTGTTCACTATGTGACCGAGGAATTGAACTTCTTCCAACCAAAATGCACACTTTGAAAATTTAGCGTACAATTCTTCCTTCCTCAATACTTCTAACACCTTTCTCAAATGTTCACCGTGTTCTTGGTCATTCTTTGAGTAAATAAGTATGTCATCAATGAAAACAATGACAAACTTGTCAAGGTATGGTCCACACACTCGGTTCATAAGGTCCATGAACACAGCTGGTGCATTAGTTAAACCAAACGGCATGACCATAAACTCGTAATGACCGTAACGTGTTCTGAAAGCAGTCTTTGGAATATCATCTTCTTTCACCCGCATTTGATGATACCCGGAACGTAAGTCAATCTTTAAATAAACAGACGAGCCTTGTATGAAATGTCCCGTTCTTATTGATTAAAAACGTTCCATATTAATTGATTTCGTTGCGAGGTTTTGACCTCTATATGAGACGTTTTTCAAAGACTGCATTCATTTTTAAAACAAACCATAACCTTTATTTCATAAATAAAGGTTTAAAAAGCTTTACGTAGATTATCAAATAATGATAATCTAAAATATCCTGTTTACACACGACCATTACATAATGGTTCACAATACAAATATGTTACATCGAAATCAGTTTCTGGAATGCAGTTTTAACACAATATCATACAAACATGGACTCCAAATCTTGTCCTTATTTTAGTATGCAACAGCAGAAGCTCTTAGTATTCACCTGAGAATAAACATGCTTTAAACGTCAACAAAAATGTTAGTGAGTTATAGGTTTAACCTATATGTATCAAATCGTAACAATAGACCACAAGATTTCATATTTCAATACACATCCCATACATAGAGATAAAAAATCATTCATATGGTGAACACCTGGTAACTGACATTAACAAGATGCATATATATAAGAATATCCCCATCATTCCGGGACACCCTTCGGATATGATATAAATTTCAATGTACTAAAGCATCCGGTACTTTGGATGGGGTTTGTTAGGCCCAATAGATCTATCTTTAGGATTCGCGTCAATTAGGGTGTCTGTTCCCTAATTCTTAGATTACCAGACTTAATAAAAAGGGGCATATTCGATTTCGATAATTCAACCATAGAATGTAGTGTGTCTATTTTGTAAATCATTTATAAAACCTGCATGTATTCTCATCCCAAAAATATTAGATTTTAAAAGTGGGACTATAACTCACATTCACAGATTTTTACTTCGTCGGGAAGTAAAACTTGGCCACTGGTTGATTCACGAACCTATAACAATATATACATATATATCAAAGTATGTTTAAAATATATTTACAACACTTTTAATATATTTTGATGTTTTAAGTTTATTAAGTCAGCTGTCCTCGTTAGTAACCTACAACTAGTTGTCCCCAGTTAGATGTACAGAAATAAATCGATAAATATTATCTTGAATCAATCCACGATCCAGTGTATACGTATCTCAGTATTGATCACAACTCAAACTATATATATTTTGGAATCAACCTCAACCCTGTATAGCTAACTCCAACATTCACATATAGAGTGTCTATGGTTGTTCCGAAATATATATAGATGTATCGATATGATAGGTCGAAACATTGTATACGTGTCTATGGTATCTCAAGATTACATAATATACAATACAAGTTGATTAAGTTATGGTTGGAATAGATTTGTTACCAATTTTCACGTAGCTAAAATGAGAAAAATTATCCAATCTTGTTTTACCCATAACTTCTTCATTTTAAATCCGTTTTGAGTGAATTAAATTGCTATGGTTTCATATTGAACTCTATTTTATGAATCTAAATAGAAAAAGTATAGGTTTATAGTCGGAAAAATAAGTTACAAGTCGTTTTTGTAAAGGTAGTCATTTCAGTCGAAAGAACGACGTCTAGATGACCATTTTAGAAAACATACTTCCACTTTGAGTTTAACCATAATTTTTGGATATAGTTTCATGTTCATAATAAAAATCATTTTCTCAGAATAACAACTTTTAAATCAAAGTTTATCATAGTTTTTAATTAACTAACCCAAAACAGCCCGCGGTGTTACTACGACGGCGTAAATCCGGTTTTACGGCGTTTTTCGTGTTTCCAGGTTTTAAATCATTAAGTTAGCATATCATATAGATATAGAACATGTGTTTCGTTGATTTTAAAAGTCAAGTTAGAAGGATTAACTTTTGTTTGCGAACAAGTTTAGAATTAACTAAACTATGTTCTAGTGATTACAAGTTTAAACCTTCGAATAAGATAGCTTTATATGTATGAATCGAATGATGTTATGAACATCATTACTACCTTAAGTTCCTTGGATAAACCTACTGGAAAAGAGAAAAATGGATCTAGCTTCAACGGATCCTTGGATGGCTCGAAGTTCTTGAAGCAGAATCATGACACGAAAACAAGTTCAAGTAAGATTTTTACTCGAATTAAGATAGTTTATAGTTATAGAAATTGAATAAAAGTTTGAATATGAATATTACCTTGAATTAGAAAGATAACCTACTGTATATAACAAAGGTTTATTGATCTTAGATGATTACTTGGAATGGATTAGAAAGCTTGGAAGTAAATTAGTAAACTTGAAGGGATTTTTGAAGTGTTCTTGAAGTGTTCTTCCTATGATGATTATAGCTTGATTATTGAAGTGATTTTTGATGAAGATGATGATTAACTACTGGAAAAATACATTCATAATAGTGTGTGTGTGTTGAGAGAGAATTAGAAAGAGAATTGGAAGTGAAATGGAGTGAATGATGAGTGGTAATTGGTGAGTGGTGAGTGGGGTTAAAAGGAGTTCTAGTTAGTTGACTAGCTCATGGTAGAAGTTAAAATTGATTAGTCATACATGACATAATCAAGATTGGAATCCCATGCTAGTTCCTATTGGTATATACTCATAGTAAGTACGTTTTGAAGCTGTGTATAATACGGGTAAGAATACGACTAGAATTCTTGATGAAAGAAAAGAATGGAAAAGTAATTGTAACCATTTTCGTTAAGTATGAGTGTTTTGATATATGTCTTGAAGTCTTCCAAAAGTATTTTAATACATCTAAATACACTACATGTATATACATTTTAACTGAGTCGTTAAGTCATCGTTAGTCGTTACATGTAAGTGTTGTTTTGAAACTTTTAAGTTAACGATCTCAATTAATGTTGTTAACCCATTGTTTATTATATCTAATGAGATGTTAAATTATTATATTATCATGATATTATGATATATTAATATATCTTAATATGATATATATACATTTAAATGTCGTTACAACGATAATCGTTACATATATGTCTCGTTTCGAAATCCTTAAGTTAGTAGTCTTGTTTATATGTATATAACTCATTGTTAATATACTTATGGAGATACTTACTTATCATAATCTCATGTTAACCATATGTATACCCATATATATATCGTCATGTCGTTTTTACAAGTTTTAACGTTCGTGAATCACCGGTCAACTTGGGTGGTCAATTGTCTATATGAAACATATTTCAATTAATCAAGTCTTAAAAGTTTGATTGCTTAACATGTTGGAAACATTTAATCATGTAAATATCAATCTAAATTAATATATATAAACATGGAAAAGTTCGGGTCACTACAGTACCTACCCGTTAAATAAATTTCGTCCCGAAATTTTAAGCTGTTGAAGGTGTTGACGAATCTTCTGGAAATAGATGCGGGTATTTCTTCTTCATCTGATCTTCACGCACCCAGATGAACTCGGGTCCTCTACGAGCATTCCATCGAACCTTAACAATTGGTATCTTGTTTTGCTTAAGTCTTTTAACCTCACGATCCATTATTTCTACGGGTTCTTCGATGAATTGGAGTTTTTCATTGATTTGGATTTCATCTAACGGAATAGTGAGATCTTCTTTAGCAAAACATTTCTTCAAATTCAAGACGTGGAAAGTGTTATCTACAGCCACGAGTTGTTGAGGTAACTCAAGTCGGTAAGGTACTGGTCCGACACGATCAATAATCTTGAATGGTCCAATATACCTTGGATTTAATTTCCCTCGTTTACCAAATCGAACAACGCCTTTCCAAGGTGCAACTTTAAGCATGATCATCTCTCCAATTTCAAATTCTATATCTTTTCTTTTAATGTCAGCGTAGCTCTTTTGTCGACTTTGGGCGGTTTTCAACCGTTGTTGAATTTGGATGATCTTCTCGGTAGTTTCTTGTATAATCTCCGGACCTGTAATCTGTCTATCCCTCACTTCACTCCAACAAATCGGAGACCTGCACTTTCTACCATAAAGTGCTTCAAACGGCGCCATCTCAATGCTTGAATGGTAGCTGTTGTTGTAGGAAAATTCTGCTAATGGTAGATGTCGATCCCAACTGTTTCCGAAATCAATAACACATGCTCGTAGCATGTCTTCAAGCGTTTGTATCGTCCTTTCGCTCTGCCCATCAGTTTGTGGATGATAGGCAGTACTCATGTCTAGACGAGTTCCTAATGCTTGCTGTAATGTCTGCCAGAATCTTGAAATAAATCTGCCATCCCTATCAGAGATAATAGAGATTGGTATTCCATGTCTGGAGACGACTTCCTTCAAATACAGTCGTGCTAACTTCTCCATCTTGTCATCTTCTCTTATTGGCAGGAAATGTACTGATTTGGTGAGACGATCAACTATTACCCAAATAGTATCAAAACCACTTGCAGTCCTTGGCAATTTAGTGATGAAATCCATGGTAATGTTTTCCCATTTCCATTCCGGGATTTCGGGTTGTTGAAGTAGACCTGATGGTTTCTGATGCTCAGCTTTGACCTTAGAACACGTCAAACATTCTCCTACGTATTTAGCAACATCGACTTTCATACCCGGCCACCAAAAATATTTCCTGAGATCCTTGTACATCTTCCCCGTTCCAGGATGTATTGAGTATCTGGTTTTATGAGCTTCTCTAAGTACCATTTCTCTCATATCTCCAAATTTTGGTACCCAAATCCTTTCAGCCCTATACCGGGTTCCGTCTTCCCGAATATTAAGATGTTTCTCCGATCCTTTGGGTATTTCATCCTTTAAATTTCCCTCTTTTAAAACTCCTTGTTTCGCCTCCTTTATTTGAGTAGTAAGGTTATTATGAATCATTATATTCATAGATTTTACTCAAATGAGTTCTCTGTCCTTCCTGCTCAAGGCATCGGCTACCACATTTGCCTTCCCCGGGTGGTAACGAATCTCAAAGTCATAATCATTCAATAATTCAATCCACCTACGCTGCCTCATATTCAGTTGTTTCTGATTAAATATGTGTTGAAGACTTTTGTGGTCGGTATATATAATACTTTTGACCCCATATAAGTAGTGCCTCCAAGTCTTTAATGCAAAAACAACCGCGCCTAATTCCAAATAATGCGTCGTATATTTTTGTTCGTGAATCTTCAATTGTCTAGACGCATAAGCAATCACCTTCGTTCGTTGCATTAATACACAACCAAGACATTGCTTTGATGCGTCACAATAAATCACAAAATCATCATTCCCTTCAGGCAATGACAATATAGGTGCCGTAGTTAGCTTTTTCTTCAATAACTGAAACGCTTTCTCTTGTTCATCATTCCATTCAAATTTCTTCCCTTTATGCGTTAATGCAGTCAAGGGTTTTGCTATTCTGGAAAAGTCTTCGATGAACCTTCTGTAGTAACCAGCTAGTCCTAAAAACTGGCGTATGTGTTTCGGAGTTTTCAAGGTTTCCCACTTTTCAACAGTTTCTATCTTTGCCGGATCCACCTTAATACCTTCTTTGTTCACTATGTGACCGAGGAATTGAACTTCTTCCAACCAAAATGCACACTTTGAAAACTTAGCGTACAATTCTTCCTTCCTCAATACTTCTAACACCTTTCTCAAATGTTCACCGTATTCTTGGTCATTCTTTGAGTAAATAAGTATGTCATCAATGAAAACAATGACAAACTTGTCAAGGTATGGTCCACACACTCGGTTCATAAGGTCCATGAACACAGCTGGTGCATTAGTTAAACCAAACGGCATGACCATAAACTCGTAATGACCGTAACGTGTTCTGAAAGCAGTCTTTGGAATATCATCTTCTTTCACCCGCATTTGATGATACCCGGAACGTAAGTCAATCTTTAAATAAATAGACGAGCCTTGTAGTTGATCAAATAAGTCGTCGATTCTCGGTAGTGGGTAGCGGTTCTTGATGGTAAGTTTGTTCAACTCTCGGTAGTCGATACACAACCTGAATGTACCATCTTTCTTCTTGACAAAAAAAACAGGAGCTCCCCACGGTGATGTGCTTGGTCGAATGAAACCACGCTCTAAAAGTTCTTGTAATTGGCTTTGCAGTTCTTTCATCTCGCTGGGTGCGAGTCTGTAAGGAGCACGAGCTATTGGTGCAGCTCCTGGTACAAGATCTATTTGAAATTCAACGGATCGCTGTGGGGGTAATCCCGGTAATTCTTTCGGAAATACATCGGGAAATTCTTTTGCAATGGGAACATCATTGATGCTCTTTTCTTCAGTTTATACTTTCTCGACGTGTGCTAGAACAGCATAGCAACCTTTTCTTATTAGTTTTTGTGCCTTCAAATTACTAATAATATGTAGCTTCGTGTTGCCCTTTTCTCCGTACACCATTAAGGGTTTTCCTTTTTCTCGTATAATGCGAATTGCATTTTTGTAACAAACGATCCCTGCTTTCACTTCTTTCAACCAGTCCATACCGATTATCACATCAAAACTCCCTAACTCTACTGGTATCAAATCAATCTTAAATGTTTCGCTAACCAGTTTAATTTCTCGATTCCGACATATATTATCTGCTGAAATTAATTTACCATTTGCTAATTCGAGTAAAAATTTACTATCCAAAGGCGTCAATGGATAACTTAATTTAGCACAAAAATCTCTACTCATATAGCTTCTATCCGCACCCGAATCAAATAAAACGTAAGCAGATTTATTGTCAATAAGAAACGTACCCGTAACAAGCTCCGGGTCTTCCTGTGCCTCTGCCGCATTAATATTGAAAACCCTTCCGCGGCCTTGTCCATTCGTGTTCTCCTGGTTTGGGCAATTTCTAATAATGTGGCCCGGTTTTCCACATTTATAACAAACTACATTGGCATAACTTGCTCCGACACTACTTGCTCCGCCATTACTCGTTCCAACACCATTTGTTCCTTTCGTTCTATTAACCCCTGGTCCGTAGACCTCACACTTTGCCGCGCTATGACCATTTCTTTTACACTTGTTGCAAAATTTGGTGGAGAACCCCGAGTGATACTTTTCACACCTTTGGCATAGCTGCTTCTGATTGTTGTTGTTGTTGCGGTTATTATTATTGTTGGGATGATTGTTGTAGTTGCTGTTGTTGTTGTTGTTGGGCCGTTTGTTGTAGTTGCGATTGATGTTGCGATTGTTGGGATAATTGTTGCGATTATTGTTGTAATTGCTGTTGTTGTTGTATTGGTGATTCTTATCACCGTTTTCCTCCCACTTTCTTTTGACTTGCTTCACATTGGCCTCTTCAGCAGTCTGTTCTTTAATTCTTTCTTCAATCTGGTTCACTAGTTTGTGAGCCATTCTACATGCCTGTTGTATGGAGGCGGGCTCGTGTGAACTTATATCTTCTTGGATTCTTTCCGGTAATCCTTTCACAAACGCGTCGATCTTCTCTTCCTCATCTTCGAATGTTCCCGGACGCAATAGGTACAATTCTGTGAATCGTCTTTCGTACGTGGTAATATCAAATCCTTGGGTTCGTAACCCTTTAAGTTCTGTCTTGAGCTTATTGACCTCGGTTCTAGGACGGTACTTCTCGTTCATCAAGTGCTTGAATGCTGACCACGGTAGTGCGTACGCATCATCTTGTCCCACTTGCTCTAGATAGGTATTCCACCATGTTAACGCAGAACCTGTGAAGGTATGCGTAGCGTACTTCACTTTGTCCTCTTCAGTACACTTACTTATGGCAAACACCGATTCGACCTTCTCGGTCCACCGTTTCAATCCGATCGGTCCTTCGGTTCCATCAAATTCCAAAGGTTTGCAGGCAGTGAATTCTTTGTAGGTGCATCCTACATGATTTCCTGTACTGCCAGATCCAAGGTTATTGTTGGTATGTAGCGCAGCCTGTACTGCGGCTATGTTTGAAGCTAGAAAAGTACGGAATTCCTCTTCATTCATATTCACGATGTGTCGAGTAGTCGGTGCCATTTCCTTCAAAATAGTCAAATGGAACAAGTTAATCATACATAATATTAAGAGTAGTTAATAGTATTTCGTAGCATAATATGAACTCATTTATAAAAGCTTTTTCTTCATATTAGCGTTTTATAAGTTTAAATTCGGGTAGTACCTACCCGTTAAGTTCATACTTAGTAGCTAATATACAATTCAACTACTACAATTCTATATGAAAAACTGATTGTAATAATATTTCGCGTTCAAACTTTTACACAATATTTTACAAACTTACAATACCGCTTATTTTACATAAAGCATGAAATATAGCACACAATAACTTTGATACAAGATAGTTGTGAAGATAATTCTAGCTAGTACACAAGTCGTTCAGCAAAGGCAATAAAGACACGTAATTCATACGTCCAGAAACAAGTCATGCATTCTGGTTTTACTAGGACTACTTCCCATCCTTGGTCTTGTGGAACATAACCGTTATGGCCGTTGATAAGACAGCGTGTTGTAACGTCGTCAAAGGGACGAGGGTTACGTAATGTCCAACAGTCCCGTAACAATCTAAAAACCTCATTTCTTACCCCAATTACCGACTCCGTCACTTGTGGGAACGTTTTGTTTAATAGTTGTAGCCCGATGTTCTTGTTCTCACTTTGGTGAGAAGCGAACATTACTAATCCGTAAGCATAACATGCTTCTTTATGTTGCATGTTAGCCGCTTTTTCTAAATCACGAAGTCCAATATTCGGATATATTGAGTCAAAATAATTTCTTAACCCATTGCGTAAAATAGCATTTGGGTTCCCCGCAATATATGCGTCAAAGTAAACACATCGTAACTTATGGATTTCCCAATGTGATATCCCCCATCTTTCGAACGAAAGCCTTTTATAAACCAAGGCATTCTTGGAACGTTCTTCGAATGTCTTACAAACTGATCTCGCCTTAAATAGTTGTGCCGAAGAATTCTGACCAACTCTAGACAAGATTTCATCAATCATATCTCCGGGTAGGTCTCTTAAAATATTGGGTTGTCTATCCATTTTGTGTTTTTATACTGTAAAATAGACAAGAGTTAGATTCATAAAAAAAAATACTTATTAATACAAGCAATTTTTATATATATCATAAAGCATAAGCACACTATATTACATATATTACACCACACGAATACAACTATCTTATTCCGACTCGCTTGTTTCTTCTTCTTCGGTTTTGGTTCATTTTGCCAAGTTTCTAGGGATATATGATGTTCCCCTAATACGAGCCGTCGTTTTCCACATTGGTTTAGAAAAACCTGGTGGTTTAGAGGTTCCCGGGTCATTGTTACAACTTAAGGACTTCGGGGGTTGACGATACATATAAAGTTCATCGGGGTTGGAATTAGATTTCTCTATTTTTATGCCCTTTCCCTTATTATTTTCTTTTGCCTTTTTAAATTCAGTTGGGGTAATTTCTATAACATCATCGGAATTCTCGTCGGAATCCGATTCATCCGAGAATTGGTAATCCTCCCAATATTTTGCTTCCTTGGCGGAAACACCATTGACCATAATTAACCTTGGTCGGTTGGTTGAGGATTTTATTTTACTTAATCGTTTTATTATTTCCCCCACCGGTTCTATTTCTTCATCCAGTTCCGATTCTTCTTCCGGTTCCGATTCTTCTTCCGGTTCCGACTCTTCTTCCGATTCCTCTTCGGGAACTTGTGAATCAGTCCACGAATCATTCCAATTTACATTTGACTCTTCATTATTATTAGGTGAGTCAATGGGACTTGTTCTAGAGGTAGACATCTATCACATAATATCAAACGCGTTAAGAGATTAATATATCACATAATATTCACATGTTAAAAATATATAGTTTCCAACAAAATTTGTTAAGCAATCATTTTTCAAGTAAACACGGTCGAAGTCCAGACTCACTAATGCATCCTAACAAACTCAATAAGACACACTAATGCAAAATTCTGGTTCTCTAAGACCAACGCTCGAATACCAACTGAAATGTCCCGTTCTTATTGATTAAAAACGTTCCACATTAATTGATTTCGTTGCGAGGTTTTGACCTCTATATGAGATGTTTTTCAAAGACTGCATTCATTTTAAAACAAACCATAACCTTTATTTCATCAATAAAGGTTTAAAAAGCTTTACATAGATTATCAAATAATGATAATCTAAAATATCCTGTTTACACACGACCATTACATAATGGTTTACAATATAAATATGTTACAACAAAATAAGTTTCTTGAATGCAGTTTTTACACAATATCATACAAGCATGGACTCCAAATCTCGTCCTTATTTAAGTATGCGACAGCGGAAGCTCTTAATAATCACCTAAGAATAAACATGCTTTAAACGTCAACAAAAATGTTGGTGAGTTATAGGTTTAACCTATATATATCAAATCGTAACAATAGACCACAAGATTTCATATTTCAATACACATCCCATACATAGAGATAAAAAATCATTCATATGGTGAACACCTGGTAACCGACATTAACAAGATGCATATATGAATATCCCCATCATTCAGGGATCCTCCTTCGGACATGATATAAATTTCGAAGTACTAAAGCATCCAGTACTTTGGATGGGGCTTGTTGGGCCCGATAGATCTATCTTTAGGATTCGTGTCAATTAGGGTGTCTGTTCCCTAATTCTTAGATTACCAGACTTAATAAAAAGGGGCATATTCGATTTCGATAATTCAACCATAGAATGTAGTTTCACGTACTTGTGTCTATTTTGTAAATCATTTATAAAACCTGCATGTATTCTCATCCCAAAAATATTAGATTTTAAAAGTGGGACTATAACTCACTTTCACAGATTTTTTTTACTTCGTCGAGAAGTAAGACTTGGCCACTGGTCGATTCACGAACCTATAACAAATATGTACATATATATCAAAGTATGTTCAAAATATATTTACAACACTTTTAATACATTTTGATGTTTTAAGTTTATTAAGTCAGCTGTCCTCGTTAGTAACCTACAACTAGTTGTCCACAGTTAGATGTACAGAAATAAATCGATATATATTATCTTGAATCAATCCACGAACCAGTGTATACATATCTCAGTATTGATCACAACTCAAACTATATATATTTTGGAATTAACCTCAACCCTGTATAGCTAACTCCAACATTCACATATAGAGTGTCTATGGTTGTTCCGAAATATATATAGATGTGTCGATATGATAGGTCGAAACATTGTATACGTGTCTATGGTATCTCAAGATTACATAATATACAATACAAGTTGATTAAGTTATGGTTGGAATAGATTTGTTACCAATTTTCACGTAGCTAAAATGAGAAAAATTATCCAATATTGTTTTACCCATAACTTCTTCATTTTAAATCCGTTTTGAGTGAATCAAATTGCTATAGTTTCATATTGAACTCTATTTTATGAATCTAAACAGAAAAAGTATAGGTTTACAGTCGAAAATATAAGTTACAAGTCGTTTTTGTAAAGGTAGTCATTTCAGTCGAAAGAACGACGTCTAGATGACCATTTTAGAAAACATACTTCCACTTTGAGTTTAACCATGATTTTTGGATATAGTTTCATGTTCATAAGAAAAATTATTTTCCCAGAAGAACAACTTTTAAATCAAAGTTTATCATAGTTTTTAATTAACTAACCCAAAACAGCCCGCGGTGTTACTATGACGGCGTAAATCCGATTTTACGGTGTTTTTCGTGTTTCCAGGTTTTAAATCATTAAGTTAGCATATCATATAGATATAGAACATGTGTTTAGTTGATTTTAAAAGTCAAGTTAGAAGGATTAACTTTTGTTTGCGAACAAGTTTAGAATTAACTAAACTTTGTTCTAGTGATTACAAGTTTAAACCTTCGAATAAGATAGCTTTATATGTATGAATCGAATGATGTTATGAACATCATTACTACCTCAAGTTTTCTGGATAAAGCTACTGGAAATGAGAAAAGTGGATCTAGCTTCAAAGGATCTTGGATGGCTTGAAAGTTCTTGAAGTAGAATCATGACACGAAAACAAGTTCAAGTAAGATTTCTACTCGAAATAAGATTGTTATAGTTATAGAAATTGAATCAAAGTTTGAATATGAGTATTACCTTGTATTAGAAAGATATCTTACTGTAAATAAGAAATATTTCTTGAGGTTGGATGATCGCTCTACAAGATTGGAAGTAAGCTAGCAAACTTGGAAGTATTCTTGATTTTATGAAACTAGAACTTGTAGAATTTATGAAGAACACTTAGAACTTGAAGATAGAACTTGAGAGATATCAATTAGATGAAGAAAATTGAAGAATGAAAGTGTTTGTAGGTGTTTTTGGTCGTTGGTGTATGGATTAGATATAAAGGATATGTAATTTTGTTTTTATGTAAATAAGTCATGAATGATTACTCATATTTTTGTAATTTTATGAGATATTTCATGCTAGTTGCCAAATGATGGTTCCCACATGTGTTAGGTGACTCACATGGGCTGCTAAGAGCTGATCATTGGAGTGTATATACCAATAGTACATACATCTTAAAGCTGTGTATTGTACGAGTACGAATACGGGTGCATACGAGTAGAATTGTTGATGAAACTGAACGAGGATGTAATTGTAAGCATTTTTGTTAAGTAGAAGTATTTTGATAAGTGTCTTGAAGTCTTTCAAAAGTGTATGAATACATATTAAAACACTACATGTATATACATTTTAACTGAGTCGTTAAGTCATCGTTAGTCGTTACATGTAAGTGTTATTTTGAAACCTTTTGGTTAACGATCTTGTTAAATGTTGTTAACCCAATGTTTATAATATCAAATGAGATTTTAAATTATTATATAATCATGATATTATGATGTATGAATATCTCTTAATATGATATATATACATTAAATGTCGTTACAACGATAATCGTTACATATATGTCTCGTTTCAAAATCATTAAGTTAGTAGTCTTGTTTTTACATATGTAGTTCATTGTTAATATACTTAATGATATGTTTACTTATCATAATTTCATGTTAACTATATATATATCCATATATATGTCATCATATAGTTTTTACAAGTTTTAACGTTCGTGAATCACCGGTCAACTTGGGTGGTCAATTGTCTATATGAAACCTATTTCAATTAATCAAGTCTTAACAAGTTTGATTGCTTAACATGTTGGAAACACTTTATCATGTAAATAACAATTTCATTTAATATATATATAAACATGGAAAATTTTGGGTCACTACAGTACCTACCCGTTAAATAAATTTCGTCCCGAAATTTTAAGCAGTTGGAGGTGTTGACGTATCTTCTGAAAATAAATGCGGGTATTTCTTCTTTATCTGATCTTCTCATTGCCAGGTGAACTCAGGTCCTCTATGAGCATTCCATCGAACCTTAACAATTGGTATCTTGTTTTGCTTAAGTCTTTTAACCTCATGATCCATTATTTCGACGGGTTCTTCGATGAATTGAAGTTTTTCGTTGATTTGGATTTCATCTAATGGAATAGTGAGATCTTCTTTAGCAAAACATTTCTTCAAATTCGAGACGTGGAAAGTGTTATGTACAGCCGCGAGTTGTTGAGGTAACTCAAGTCGGTAAGCTACTGGTCCGATACGATCAATAATCTTGAATGGTCCAATATACCTTGGATTTAATTTCCCTCGTTTACCAAATCGAACAACGCCTTTCCAAGGTGCAACTTTAAGCATGACCATCTCTCCAATTTCAAATTCTATATCTTTTCTTTTAATGTCAGCGTAGCTCTTTTGTCGACTTTGGGCGGTTTTCAACCGTTGTTGAATTTGGATGATCTTCTCGGTAGTTTCTTGTATTATCTCCGGACCCGTAATCTGTCTATCCCCCACTTCACTCCAACAAATCAGAAACCTGCACTTTCTACCATAAAGTGCTTCAAACGGTGCCATCTCAATGCTTGAATGGTAGCTGTTGTTGTAGGAAAATTCTGCTAACGGTAGATGTCGATCCCAACTGTTTCCGAAATCAATAACACATGCTCGTAGCATGTCTTCAAGCGTTTGTATCATCCTTTCGCTCTGCCCATCAGTTTGTGGATGATAGGCAGTACTCATGTCTAGACGAGTTCCTAATGCTTGATGTAATGTCTGCCAGAATCTTGAAATAAATCTGCCATCCCTATCAGAGATAATAGAGATTGGTATTCCATGTCTGGAGACGACTTCCTTCAAATACAGTCGTGATAACTTCTCCATCTTGTCATCTTCTCTTATTGGCAGGAAGTGTGCTGATTTGGTGAGACGATCAACTATTACCCAAATAGTATCAAAACCACTTGCAGTCCTTGGCAATTTAGTGATGAAGTCCATGGTAATGTTTTCCCATTTCCATTCCGGGATTTTGGGTTGTTGAAGTAGACCTGATGGTTTCTGATGCTCAGCTTTGACCTTAGAACACGTCAAACATTCTCCTACGTATTTAGCAACATCGGCTTTCATACCCGGCCACCAAAAATATTTCTTGAGATCCTTGTACATCTTCCCCGTTCCAGGATGTATTGAGTATCTGGTTTTATGAGCTTCTCTAAGTACCATTTCTCTCATATCTCCAAATTTTGGTACCCAAATCCTTTCAGCCCTATACCGGGTTCCGTCTTCCCGAATATTAAGATGCTTCTCCGATCCTTTGGGTATTTCATCCTTTAAATTTCCCTCTTTTAAAACTCCTTGTTGCGCCTCCTTTATTTGAGTAGTAAGGTTATTGTGAATCATTATATTCATTGATTTTACTCGAATGGGTTCTCTGTCCTTCCTGCTCAAGGCATCGGCTACCACATTTGCCTTCCCCGAGTGGTAACGAATTTCAAAGTCGTAATCATTCAACAATTCAATCCACCTACGCTGCCTCATATTCAGTTGTTTTTGATTAAATATGTGTTGAAGACTTTTGTCGTCAGTATATATAATACTTTTGACCCCATATAAGTAGTGCCTCCAAGTCTTTAATGCAAAAACAACCGCGCCTTAGTCCAAATCATGCGTCGTATAATTTTGTTCGTGAATCTTCAATTGTCTAGACGCATAAGCAATTACTTTTGTTCATTGCATTAATACACAACCGAGACCTTGCTTTGAGGCGTCACAATATATCACAAAATCATCATTCCCTTCAGGTAATGACAATATAGGTGCCGTAGTTAACTTTTTCTTCAATAACTGAAACGCTTTCTCTTGTTCATCCTTCCATTCAAATTTCTTCCCTTTATGCGTTAATGCAGTCAAGGATTTTGCTATTCTGGAAAAGTCTTGGATGAACCTTCTGTAGTAACCAGCTAGTCCTAAAAACTGGCGTATGTGTTTCGGAGTTTTCGGAGTTTTCCACTTTTCAACGGTTTCAATCTTTGCCGGGTCCACCTGGATACCTTCTTTGTTCACTATATGACCGATGAATTGAACTTCTTCTAACCAAAATGCACACTTTGAAAACTTAGCGTACAGTTTTTCTTTCTTCAATAATTCTAGCACTTTTCTCAAATGTTCTTCGTACTCTTGATCATTCTTTGAGTAAATAAGTATGTCATCGATGAAAACAATGACAAACTTGTCAAGATATGGCCCACACACTCGGTTCATAAGGTCCATGAACACAGCTGGTGCATTAGTCAATCCAAACGGCATAACCATAAACTCGTAATGACCATAACGCGTCCTAAAAGCAGTTTTTGGAATATCATCCTCCTTTACTCGCATTTGATGATATCCAGAACGTAAATCGATTTTTGAATAAACTGACGAGCCTTGTAGTTGATCAAATAAGTCTTCAATTCTCGGCAGTGGATAATGGTTTTTGATGGTAAGTTTATTCAACTCTCTGTAGTCAATACACAACCTAAATGTACCATCCTTCTTCTTGACAAACAAAACAGGAGCTCCCCATGGTGATGTGCTTGGTCGAATGAAACCACGTTCTAATAGTTCTTGCAGTTGGCTTTGCAGTTCTTTCATCTCGATGGGTGTGAGCCTGTAAGGAGCACGAGCTATTGGTGCAGCTCCTGGTACAAGATCTATTTGAAATTCAACAGATCGATGTGGAGGTAGTCCCGGTAATTCTTTCAGAAATACATCGGGAAATTCTTTTGCTACGGGAACATCATTGATGCTCTTTTCTTCAGTTTGTACTTTCTCGACGTGTGCTAGAACAGCATAGCAACCTTTTCTTATTAGTTTTTGTGCCTTCAAATTACTAATAAGATGTAGCTTCGTGTTGCCCTTTTCTCCGTACACCATTAAGGGTTCTCCTTCTTCTCGTACAATGCGAATTGCATTTTCGTAACATACAATCTCTGCTTTCATTTTCTTCAGCCAGTCCATGCCAACTATTACATCAAAACTCCCTAACTCTACTGGTATCAAATCAATCTTAAATATTTCACTACCAGTTTAATTTCTCGATTCCGACATATATTATCTGCTGAAATTAATTTACCGTTTGCTAATTCGAGTAAAAATTTACTATTCAACGGCATCAATGGACAACTTAATTTAGCACAAAAATCTCTACTCATATAGCTTCTATCCACACCCGAATCAAATAAAACGTAAGCAGATTTATTGTCAATAAGAAACGTACCCGTAACAAGCTCCGGGTCTTCCTGTGCCTCTGCCGCATTAATATTGAAAACTCTTCTGCGGCCTTGTCCATTCGTGTTCTCCTGGTTCGGGAAATTTCTAATAATGTGGCCCGGTTTTCCACATTTATAACAAACTACATTGGCATAACTTGCTCCGACACTACTTGCTCCGCCATTACTCGTTCCGACACCATTTGTTCCTTTCGTTCTGTTAACCCCTGTTCCGTAGACCTCACACTTCGCCGCGCTATGACCATTTCTTTTACACTTGTTGCAAAATTTGGTGCAGAACCCCGAGTGATACTTTTCACACCTTTGGCATAGCTGCTTCTGATTATTGTTGTTGTTGCGGTTGTTATTGTTGTTGGGATGATTGTTGTAGTTGCTGTTGTTGTTGTTGTTGTTGTTGTTGTTGTTGGGCCGTTTGTTGTAGTTGCGATTGATGTTGCGATTGTTGGGATAGTTGTTGCGATTATTGTTGTAATTGTTGTTGTTGTTGTATTGGTGATTCTTATCACCGTTTTCCTCCCACTTTCTTTTGACTTGCTTCACATTAGCCTCTTCAGCAGTCTGTTCTTTAATTCTTTCTTCAATCTGGTTCACTAGTTTGTGAGCCATTCTACATGCCTGTTGTATGGAGGCGGGCTCGTGTGAACTTATATCTTCTTGGATTCTTTTCGGTAATCCTTTCACAAACGCGACGATCTTCTCTTCCTCATCTTCGAACGCTCCCGGACACAATAGGCACAATTCTGTGAATCGTCTTTCATACGTGGTAATATCAAATCCTTGGGTTCGTAACCCTCTAAGTTCTTTCTTGAGCTTATTGACCTCGGTTCTGGGATGGTACTTCTCGTTCATCAAGTGCTTGAATGCTGACCACGGTAGTGCGTACGCATCATCTTGTCCCACTTGCTCTAGATAGGTATTCCACCATGTTAACGCAGAACTTGTGAAGGTATGCATAGCGTACTTCACTTTGTCCTCTTCAGTACACTTACTTATGGCAAACACCGATTCGACCTTCTCGGTCCACCGTTTCAATTCAATCAGTCCCTCGGTTCCATCAAATTCCAAAGGTTTGCAGGCAGTTAATTCTTTGTAGGTGCATCCTACACGATTTCCTGTACTGCTAGATCCAAGGTTATTGTTGGTATGTAGCGCAGACTGTACTGCGGCTATGTTTGAAGCTAGAAAAGTACGGAATTCCTCTTCATTCATACTCACGGTGTGTCGAGTAGTCGGTGCCATTTCCTTCAAAATAGTCAAATGGAACAAGTTAATCATACAGAATATTAAGAGTAGTTAATAGTATTTCGTAGCATAATATGAACTCATTTATGTAAGCTTTTTCTTCATATTAGCGTTTTATAAGTTTAAATTCGGGTAGTACCTACCCGTTAAGTTCATACTTAGTAGCTAATATACAATTCAACTACTACAATTCTATATGAAAAACTGATTATAATAATATTTCACGTTCAAAATTTTATACAATATTTTACAAACTTACAATACCGCTTATTTTACATAGAGCATGAAATATAGCACACAATAACTTTGATACATGATAGTTGTGAAGATAATTCTAGCTAGTACACAAGTCGTTCAGCAAAGGCAATAAAGACACGTAATTCATACGTCCAGAAACAAGTCATGCATTCTGATTTTACTAGGACTACTTCCCATCCTTGGTCTTGTGGAACATAACCGTTATGGCCGTTGATAAGACAGCGTGTTGTAACGTCGTCAAAGGGACGAGGGTTACGTAATGTCCAACAGTCCCGTAACAACCTAAAAACCTCATTTCTTACCCCAATTACCGACTCCGTCACTTGTGGAAATGTTTTGTTTAATAGTTGTAGCCCGATGTTCTTGTTCTCACTTTGGTGAGAAGCGAACATTACTAACCCGTAAGCATAACATGCTTCTTTATGTTGCATGTTAGCCGCTTTTTCTAAATCACGAAGTCCTATATTCGGATATATTGAGTCAAAATAATTTCTTAACCCGTTGCATAAAATAGCATTTGGGTTCCCCGCAATATATGCGTCAAAGTAAACACATCGTAACTTCTGGATTTCCCAATGTGATATCCCCCATCTTTCTAACGAAAGCCTTTTATAAACCAAGGCATTCTTGGAACGTTCTTCGAATGTCTTACAAACTGATCTCGCCTTAAATAGTTGTGCCGAGTAATTCTGACCGACTCTAGACAAGATTTCATCAATCATGTCTCCGGGTAGATCTCTTAAAATATTGGGTTATCTATCCATTTTGTGTTTTTATACTGTAAAATAGACAAGAGTTAGATTCATAAAAAAAATACTTATTAATACAAGCAATTTTTACATATATCATAAAGCATAAGCACACTATATTACATATATTACACCACACGAATACAACTATCTTATTCCGACTCGCTCGTTTCTTCTTCTTCGGTTTTGGTTCGTTTTGCCAAGTTTTTAGGGATATATGATGTTCCCCTAATGCGAGCCATCATTTTCCACATTGGTTTAGAAAAACCTGGTGGTTTAGAGGTTCCCGGGTTATTGTCACAACTTAAGAAATACGGGTGTTGACGATACATATAAAGTTCATCGGGTTTGGAATCAAATTTCTCTA
This sequence comes from Rutidosis leptorrhynchoides, assembly GCF_046630445.1. Taxonomy (NCBI): domain Eukaryota; kingdom Viridiplantae; phylum Streptophyta; class Magnoliopsida; order Asterales; family Asteraceae; genus Rutidosis; species Rutidosis leptorrhynchoides. The sequence continues at coordinate 201,689,287 of NC_092343.1, read as the reverse complement.
TTTTTATGCCCTTTCCCTTATTGTTCTCTTTTGCCTTATTAAATTGTGTTGGGGTAATTTCTATAACATCATCGGAATCCTTGTCGGGATCCGATTCATCAGAGAATTGGTAATCCTCCCAATACTTTGCTTCCTTGGCGGAAACACCATTGACCATAATTAACTTTGGTCGGTTGGTTGAGGATTTTCTTTTACTTAACCATTTTATTATTTCCCCCACTGGTTCTATTTCTTCTTCCGGTTCCGATTCTTCTTCCGGTTCCGATTCTTCTTCCGATTCCGACTCTTCTTCCGGTTCCTCTTCTTGAACTTGTGAATCAGTCCACGAATCATTCCGATTTACATTTGACTCTTCATTATTATTAGGTGAGTCAATGGGACTTGTTCTAGAGGTAGACATCTATCACATAATATCAAACATGTTAAGAGATTAATATATCACATAATATATACATGTTAATAATATATAGTTTCCAACAAAAATGTTAAGCAATCATTTTTAAAGAAGACACGGTCGAAGTCCAGAATCACTAATGCATCCTAACAAACTCGATAAGACACACTAATGCAAATTTTCTGGTTCTCTAAGACCAACGCTCTGATACCAACTGAAATGTCCCGTTCTTATTGATTAAAAACGTTCCATATTAATTGATTTCGTTGCGAGGTTTTGACCTCTATATGAGACGTTTTTCAAAGACTACATTCATTTTAAAATAAACCATAACCTTTATTTCATTAATAAAGGTTTAAAAAACTTTACGTAGATTATCAAATAATGATAATCTAAAATATCCTGTTTACACACGACCATTACATAATGGTTTACAATACAAATATGTTACAACGAAATAAGTTTCTTAAATGCAGTTTTTACACAATATCATACAAGCATGGACTCCAAATCTAGTCCTTATTTAAGTATGCGACAGCGGAAGCTCTTAATAATCACCTGAGAATAAACATGCTTAAAACGTCAACAAAAATGTTGGTGAGTTATAGGTTTAACCTATATATTATCAAATCCTAATAATAGACCACAAGATTTCATATTTCAATACACATCCCATACATAGAGATAAAAATCATTCATATGGTGAACACCTGGTAACCAACATTAACAATATGCATATATGAATATCCCCATCATTCTGGGATCCTCCTTCGGACATGATATAAATTTCGAAGTACTAAAGCATCCGGTACTTTGGATGGGGCTTGTTGGGCCCGATAGATCTATCTTTAGGATTCGCGTCAATTAGGGTGTCTGTTCCCTAATTCTTAGATTACCAGACTTAATAAAAAGGGGCATATTCGATTTCGATAATTCAACCATAGAATGTAGTTTCACGTACTTGTGTCTATTTTGTAAATCATTTATAAAACCTGCATGTATTCTCATCCCAAAAATATTAGATTTTAAAAGTGGGACTATAACTCACTTTCACAGATTTTTTTTACTTCGCCGGGAAGTAAGACTTGGCCACTGGTCGATTCACGAACCTATAACAAATATGTACATATATATATCAAAGTATGTTCAAAATATATTTACAACACTTTTAATACATTTTGATGTTTTAAGTTTATTAAGTCAGCTGTCCTCGTTAGTAACCTACAACTAGTTGTCCACAGTTAGATGTACAGAAATAAATCGATATATATTATCTTGAATCAATCCACGACCCAGTGTAGACATATCTCAGTATTGATCACAACTCAAACTATATATATTTTGGAATTAACCTCAACCCTGTATAGCTAACTCCAACATTCACATATAGAGTGTCTATGGTTGTTCCGAAATATATATAGATGTGTCGACATGATAGGTCGAAACATTGTATACGTGTCTATGGTATCTCAAGATTACATAATATACAATACAAGTTGATTAAGTTATGGTTGGAATAGATTTGTTACCAATTTTCACGTAGCTAAAATGAGAAAAATTATCCAATATTGTTTTACTCATAACTTCTTCATTTTAAATCCGTTTTGAGTGAATCAAATTGATATGGTTTCATATTGAACTTGATTTTATGAATCTAAACAGAAAAAGTATAGGTTTACAGTCAGAAATATAAGTTACAAGTCATTTTTGTAAAGGTAGTCATTTCAGTCGAAAGAACGACGTCTAGATGACCATTTTAGAAAACATACTTCCACTTTGAGTTTAACCATGATTTTTGGATATAGTTTCATGTTCATAAGAAAAATTATTTTCCCAGAAGAACAACTTTTAAATCAAAGTTTATCATAGTTTTTAATTAACTAACCCAAAACAGCCCGAGGTGTTACTATAACGGCGTAAATCCGATTTTACGGTGTTTTTCGTGTTTCCAGGTTTTAAATCATTAAGTTAGCATATCATATAGATATAGAACATGTGTTTATTTGATTTTAAAAGTCAAGTTAGAAGGATTAACTTTTGTTTGCGAGCAAGTTTAGAATTAACTAAACTATGTTCTAGTGATTACAAGTTTAAACCTTCGAATAAGATAGCTTTATATGTATGAATCGAATGATGTTATGAACATCATTACTACCTCAAGTTTTCTGGATAAAGCTACTGGAAATGAGAAAAATGGATCTAGCTTCAAAGGATCTTGGATGGCTTGAAAGTTCTTGAAGTAGAATCATGACACGAAAACAAGTTCAAGTAAGATTTCTACTCGAAATAAGATTGTTATAGTTATAGAAATTGAATCAAAGTTTGAATATGAGTATTACCTTGTATTAGAAAGATATCTTACTGTAAATAAGAAATATTTCTTGAGGTTGGATGATCACTCTACAAGATTGGAAGTAAGCTAGCAAACTTGGAAGTATTCTTGATTTTATGAAACTAGAACTTGTAGAATTTATGAAGAACACTTAGAACTTGAAGATAGAACTTGAGAGAGATCAATTAGATGAAGAAAATTGAAGAATGAAAGTGTTTGTAGGTGTTTTTGGTCGTTGGTGTATGGATTAGATATAAAGGATATGTAATTTTATTTTCATGTAAATAAGTCATGAATGATTACTCATATTTTTGTAATTTTATGAGATATTTCATGCTAGTTGCCAAATGATGGTTCCCACATGTGTTAGGTGACTCACATGGGCTGATAAGAGCTGATAATTGGAGTGTATATACCAATAGTACATACATCTTAAAGCTGTGTATTGTACGAGTACGAATACGGGTGCATACGAGTAGAATTGTTGATGAAACTGAACGAGGATGTAATTGTAAGCATTTTTGTTAAGTAGAAGTATTTTGATAAGTGTCTTGAAGTCTTTCAAAAGTGTATGAATACATATTAAAACACTACATGTATATACATTTTAACTTAGTCGTTAAGTCATCGTTAGTCGTTACATGTAAGTGTTATTTTGAAACCTTTATGTTAACGATCTTGTTAAATGTTGTTAACCCAATGTTTATAATATCAAATGAGATTTTAAATTATTATATTATCATGATATTATGATGTATGAATATCTCTTAATATGATATATATACATTAAATGTCGTTACAACGATAATCGTTACACATATGTCTCGTTTCAAAATTATTAAGTTAGTAGTCTTGTTTTTACATATGTAGTTCATTGTTAATATACTTAATGATATGTTTACTTATCATAATATCATGTTAACTATATATATATCCATATATATGTCATCATATAGTTTTTACAAGTTTTAACGTTCGTGAATCACCGGTCAACTTGGGTGGTCAATTGTCTATATGAAACCTATTTCAATTAATCAAGTCTTAAAAAGTTTGATTGCTTAACATGTTGGAAACACTTAATCATGTAAATAACAATTTCATTTAATATATATATAAACATGGAAAAATTCGGGTCACTACATCGGTATCGTTTCAATTCCGACAGGGTGGCCGATTTGAGAGTCCACCAACAACCTAGCATACGAGGTTGAGTGGCCCTAAGACATGAAGCTTTTATAGTTCGAGACATACTTGAAAGTCTTTAAGACCGTAAGAAGCTTTATTCGTACGATGGAGATTTGTATGCTGTGGTTTACGTATGAGTAAACAAATGAATATATATGTATTAGGGTTTATGAGCTATGTATTTATAGGCTCATGAATTAGGGTTTTGGTAGAATATCTTCCCTAATTAAATGCAATCTTATCCCAACTAACTTTCGTTATTTAAGGAAAAGAATCCGAATTGATTATACCGTACATTCTTTTAGAATGTACTGGACCCTTATGCAAGTATACAAAACTCGCATCAGATGGTATAGGCGCATACAGTGCGGCTATACCCGTGCCATATCTTTGACATGACAATTTTGTGTGCAATTTAGGGCTTTGTATACGCATTCGCATTGTCCTGCAGATATGTATATCATTAAGTCCCCCCAGTTCGATGTTATATACAATGAAAATTAGTATATGACATCGAACTAGTAAAAAATGTACACTTAATGAACCACAACAACACCTTTAATCCAAATTAGCATGCTTAATGATTTTGCTAAAAAATCCTAGTTGGATTCCAAATATAACCGGACAGTGTATAAGGTTATTTTAATATTTATGCGTAATCGGATACTGTGTGAGCATTAAATGCAATGTGTGTTTGCAGTCACCAAACTGTCTTTTCGGCTGCATTTCCTACACTCGAGGTGACAACTGTCACTGTTTACCGAAAAGGTAATGATTGTAATTATACAACCGCCTGTTGATGCTAACGTGCACCGGACCTTTTAACAAGGTATTTAGCTTGAGATTGATACACGTGTACGGCTATCATTATACCCGCGTTACTTTTTGACTCCCGTATTTTCTTTATAAATAGCCTTTCTCTTTTTCATATCTCACAATCTTTTTCCTTTAAAATCACTATACCCTTTTTTTAAAGACCCGTCCTAATCCATCTGGACGAATACATTACATTTGGTTACATCGCGAGGTACTTGACCTCTATATGATATATTTTACAAACATTGCATTCGTTCTTAAAAGACAAACTTTCATTTCATCGAAAGTTGATGGCATGCATACCATTTCATAATATATCCAACTATAATTGGCTTAATAATAATCTTGATGTACTCAATGACTCGAATGCCACGTCTTTTGAAATATGTCATGAATGACTCCAAGTTATATCTCTAAAATGAGCAAATGCACAGCGGAAGATTTCTTTCATACCTGAGAATAAACATGCTTTCAAATGTCAACTAAAAGGTTGGTGAGTTCATTAGGTTATCGTAATCATTCATTTTCATCATTTTAATAGACCACAAGATTTCATATATTGTCACGCTTAACCCGTGAATTAAAATTCATTCATCTGGTGAATACCTGGTAACCGACCTTAACAAGATGCATATAGAATATCCCCATCATTCCGGGACTCACATCAGACATGATAAATTCGAAGTACTAAAGCATCCGTAACTTGGACGGGGCTAGTTGGGCTCGATAGATCTATCTTTAGGATTCACGTCAATTGGTGGCAATTATCATAAACACCAATTCTTAGGCTACCAAGCTAAAAAGGGGCATATTCGATTCGATAATCCAACCATAGAATGTAGTTTTGATTACTTGTGTCTATTTTGTAAAGCATTTATAAAATCAGCGCATGTATTCTCAGTCCCAAAAATATATATTGCAAAAGCATTTAAAAAGGGAGCAAATGAAACTCACCATACTGTATTTTGTAGTAAAAATACATATGACGACATTGAACAAATGTAGGGTTGGCCTCGGATTCACGAACCTATATCATTTATATTTACATTAATGCATATACTCGTAATCGAACGAATTTATATATATTTAGTGCTATACTTGTTATTTAAATGGTTTATACTTTTCATTAATAACTTACATATATTTATTTTATATATCTTTATTATAAAAATAATAGTAATAGAGTTAGGTTATATGTATTAGATATATTTTTGTGTAACTAATATCTATTTGGTTAAAATAATACTAATAAATAAATAAAAAGTCGTAATATCTTTATAATAAGAATATCAGTAGTTATAATAATAATAATAATACTTATTTTAAAATAATGATAATAATAATAATAATAAGTAAAAATTTGTAATGTCTTTATAATGATAATAATAACAATACTTACAATTGTAATAATCATTTTTAACAATAATAATAATAATGATGATACTTGTAATAATTTTTATGAAAAATAAGATTAACAATAATGGTGATAATAATAATGATAATAATAATACTCATAATAATAATACCTATAAAACTAATAATTTTACTGTTAATGATACTTATGATAATAATTTAGTTGTAATAATAATAATATTGGTAAAAATAACAAATAATTATTATCTATAATACTTAATAACAAAAATACTAATAATAATAATACTTATAATAATAATAATATAAAAGGAGACTACCTTCTAAACAATCCAAAAAATATATGTCATAGCCCGGGCTCGAACCCAAGACCTCTCGTTAACCCGTCACACTATCAAACCATTCCTCCATTCTTCCATATTTGAACTAAGCCCAACTAGAAACTTTATAACCCGATTATATCCGTTTCCTTTGTCTCCATTTTAAATTCCATATCAATCCGTATCATCATCTAATTTGTTTGTTACGGTTCTAAATATAGAGGAAGATAAAACACAGCAGTAGGGTTTAATCATCATCATTCGTATCATACACTATCATCTTCATCTTCTAACATCATCATAATCTATCATTCTAAAATCATAATCTTATCGTCATTCATTTGAAAACATCATCATCTTGGCACCATGTAATCATCATTTTCGTTACTTAATCACTATCTTCATCATCGTTGTATATCATGAATGTATTAGAACCAGAGATCGAATAGCAATTTAATACTCCAGCATCTCTTCTGGCCCAACAGCAAAATTCTCAGCCCAAAAGAAATCATAAAATGTATAACGGCCCAACAACTGAATTTATGATCCATTAATAGGCCGAAGCAAATTAATTTATATGGGCTTGAGTCTGGTAACTTTAAACGTTATTATGAGTTTTAAACAGAAGAGAATTACGAGGTTAATATCAATCTACTTCCCCATCTTTCTCGTTAGAATATAATAACAGTAACACCCTAACTATTTGGATTTTGATGGCTGGTTGGGTCATCATGAAAAAAGTAGCAAAAACAGATACATAGTTTAATCCCAACAATTGCAGCCCAAATCAAGGTGTTCGATATATTATAGTGGTGGGGTTTCGTCTAGTAATAGAAACAACAAACATACTCATCTTTACAGCTCATCACATCATCCATTTTATTCTCCATTATATTATATCCGACCCACTTGCATATTTGGTAATACATCATAATTTAATATAACCCAAGTTGCCAAACTTTATTCTGTAATATACTTTCCTAATTATTTGTATAAAAAGGGACTTGGTTTAGCATGTGATAAAGAAGTAACAGCGACAAACAACAACAGAAGAAAAAAAATAGCTGGGTAGTAGTGTATTCATGTGGAGGTGGTTCGATGTTTGAAGTTTAAGTTGTCTACAACAACATCATGTTTTGTTTGCTGTCAAACAGAAAGAAAAAAAAATACTACGCAGCAGCAGTGAAGAAAGAAATACGAGTAGATAATTATGGCTTGGTGTTTAAATGGTGGTGATATACGATAGTGGTGGTGATTTCACCGAGTAAAAATAAGAAAGAGAGAAGTCGAGAGAGAAAGTGGTGGTTCGGGGTGGTGTTTAAAAGGTGATTTTTGATGGTTCATGGTGGTGGTTAAAATAATAAAACACTGGTGGTGGTGATTTATATGATTAAAGATGTGACGGTTTTTAAGGTGGTGCAAGTCATGGGTTCATAGTGAGTTGAAGGTGATCATTTTCGAAAACAAAAGAGAATTACAGTAGTAGCAATTAATTTAAGTGATGGTGTTAGTTGCTTCGGTTCAAAACAGAAATATATGAGCAGTTGATACGGGTTCGGGTTGGTGGTTGATCATGGGTTCAACAAGAGGTTAAAAAAATGGTATCACTTACAAGTTAAATAGTGGCTGTAGCATCTCGATGATTATTCTCGGACATAACTGAAATGAAATAGTAGCAATGAAGTGGTAGTTTGGCCATGGATGAGTTCCACGACCAAAAACAAAAAAAAATATCGAGAAAAGGAAAAGAATCTATAATTCTATGGTGGTGTTGTAGTGGGTTGAACTATGGTGGCGGTGGAGGATACTGGTGGTGAAAGGTGTCGTCTAGCAACGAAATCAGAGAATATTATGCAGTGGGATTGATGAGCGAAGAAGGAGAGTTAGATGGGTGGTGATGACTATGTGTTTCTACTCAATTACTTCACACACATTTACATATACATATAAAGTTGGGGATTAAGATGTGAAACAACAAAGTTTCATTCAATTGAAATATTATGTATTGACAAACATAAATGGGGTGAAAGAACAGAGAAAAGGGAAGAAAAAATATTAAAGTCGATATTGATGTCTAACCGAATTTGGCTGTTTATGTGATTTTGGTTTTGGCATGTTCAAGATCCTAGACAGGAATAATTTCGATGATGATGTATAACAAATTTGAATTTTTTATCTGATTTTTATTAATATTAGTAATTAAATAAAAAAAATGATAAGACAGTTAATAATATTCTAAATAATAAAGATACCAATAATAATTAATAGAAATAATAATTAAAATATTAATAATTAAAATAGTACCAATAATAAGAGTGATATCAATTTTAATGATATTTAATAATATAAATAACAAGAATAATAATGTTAATAATAATATTATTAATAGTAATAACATTAATGATATTAGTAATGTTAATATTGATAGTAATAATGATATAAATTATGCACATCAAATTTTATGTCTATATATTTAATAATACTGATACTAATATTATTTATTAAAAATTAAATGAAAGTAATAAGTATAATAACTATCTTTTAATTAATTTATTATATTATTTAATAAGTATGTAATATATATATTATATAATATCTTTTATCGAATATTTATAAATTTTATATATTTTATTATATATATATATATATATACCATTACAATATATATATATATATATATATATATATATATATATATATATATATATATATATATATATATATATATATATATATATATTTATATTCGTAGCAACTTTATTATGTTGTTCATTAGTTTACATTTTTAATTCCAATTGATTAAATTGTATTTTATTATTTCAAATTAATATATATATTTTTATTTATATTTATATATATATATATATATATATATATATATATATATATACTTGTATAAATATACATATTTATTTACACACAATTGTTCGCTAATCATCGGGAACGGTTGATGGTCAATTGAATATATGAACCAGTTCAAAAATTTTGAGACTCAATATTACAGACTTTGCTTATCGTGTCAAAATCAAATAAAGATTAAGTTTAAATTTGGTCAAAAATTTCCGGGTCGTCACAGTACCTACCCGTTAAAGAAATTTCATCTCGAAATTTGATTGAGGTCATCATGGCTAACAATAAAAATGTTTTTATGACGAATATGAGCTAATAAATAGAGTTTTATTACCGTTGAGTAATATGGATAAGATAATTCGATTACTCGAAGCGTATGAGTGAAGCTATCACAAAAGACTGAAATGAGTAAAGTAAAGTTTCGTCATATCTGTTAACGTAGACAGGATTGATTTTCGGAATTCATGGGATTTAAAGATAGTCTTTGAACCTATATAAGATTTGATTCTTCGGTAAATCAGAAAATTATGATCTCTCTAATTAAATGCGGAAATCTGCCTTGATTTCTTTATCAGATATTTTACTATAAATTAACTTCTTCCGCACCATTACTTTTACCATTCCTATACTAAATCCCCGAATTCAAAGGATTTTTGAAAATGCTTAATCCAATTCTGATCCTCGTCCTTAGCCTGACTATCGCAACAATCATTCTCCTTTTCCAACTTCTACCAGAGGAATCTGTTTTCTTCTACTTCGCCCTTGGGGTTATAGTGTTTTTAATTATATGGTGTCTTTATGTTGCAATAAACATTGATATACACGGTTTGTAATTTATGTGTTGTTATCGGGCTTTACATTCTCTCTTATATTTCGGAGCACTTTGCCTTTTTATTCTCTTCTCGACTCTAAGTACAACAAGTAATGGTCCAGAATTCGTAGGTATGGTGTTTCAAGTGAACATGGCTAATGTTCTAAGAGAGAGATGGTAATAGCACGATCTTGATTGGTTAAATTATCAAAATTCAAGAGAAAAGATAGAACTATTAGAAAGATATGTTCTCGATATATTTGGAGATTAGATAGAATGTAAGAGTCGTGTAACATGGTACATGATGACGTTATTGTAGCGACCCGACAAAATCGTCATTGACGGCGCCGTCTACTTAGGTCCCGTTACGTGGTCATAAGTCTTTAAAACAACGTTTGACCAAAAGATATGTCGCATTCATTTCAAATGTAAAGATTGTTCAAAGTTTACAAGAATAGTTCCACCACAAGTTACGATACAAAGTTTTAAGTACAAATGAAACTTATGCGACACAATTTAAAAGTAGCCAAAAGACGCTCCATGTATGCATATATACTCGACATCCAATGCAAGTATCAAAATAATGAGCGGAAGCATGTATCATGTATCGTTCAAGGACCTGAGAAAAACATAGAAATCTGTCAACGAAAACGTTGGTGAAATCATAGGTTTAAGTAAGTAAGTACAAGTGAACCACAAGATTTGCAACCATGAGATAATAGTAATACATTCCAAAAGTTTGTTTCACGAGCACCCAATTATCAATGCTTAACATTCCTTCCATAGAACCCCATCACAATAGTGTTAGAACATACACTGTTTCTCGAAAATACATTTCATTCGTAAACGGTAGCGAACCGTTTGAATGAGGGTTTGTCAAACCCATATGGCCATATAACATAAGTTCTCGCTTACACCCGGCAAGTGTAACTAATGATAATCGAATTGAGGATTTTTGTTCAAACTCGTATGTAGAATGTTTGTTTTCCTGTACTTGTGTTCACTTAGTAAAAAGAAACGTTTATGTTTTTCTCATCCCAAATGTAAGTGCAAAAGAGTAAAAGTGGGACTATGATCTCACCTTGAGTGCACGTACGAAAAGTACTTCACAAAATAACTTGTGCGAAGGATAGTGCTAGTCTTGACCTAAACAAATAGGTCGTATCAATAACGGTAAACACGATAGGTCAAAGATGTTCAATTAGTCCTATGGCTCGTTACGACTCGATTATGTAGCATGTGAAATCAAATTGTCAAGTTTCATGCAAGATACAAGTATATAAACAAGTTAGGAAGGTTGCATAATCATTTGGTTAAGTTTGACAAAAAGTCAAACTTTGGTCGGTCAAAGTCAACGAAAAAGTCAAACACGTTTGGGTCGGGTCCTGAACTATTTTTCTGAGGTTTTTAATCATGTATGAGCATGTTAGAACAAGTTACATGTGAATCGGAGGTGCGTAGCATAGCAAACATTATTCGAAAATTGACAAAGTTGGACAGACCACTTTGGCGCGCTGCGCGGCTATATGGCGCGCCGCGCCATTACCTGTGCAGAGAATTCTGGCAGTTTTTATGTTTTATGCACGAACCTAACTTCAACCAATCACCATTTATGACCCGCAAACAACCAAAGCATGTATCTTATATCATCGGAAAGGTATTTTGACAAGGAAAACAAACAAACACATTTCATCCATCACATTTACTTTTGCAACAACCAAAATCACATTCAAAGCTCCTCATTAAATGCACTCAAGTTCATAAATGCAATTCAATGATTCGGGCAACCAATTTACATGAATGATATGCCGTTTCGAAGGTAATCAAGCATACAATCCAACTAAACACTTACCTATAATAATCCATGGCATTCAATGCATCAAAAGTCCATTTCAAGTTCATCAAACCCTAAACCAAATTCACCAAAATCAATAATCAAGTTCATGAAGTTTTCTAAGGCAACCTACACATCAAATTGAAGCTAGTGATGCTAGTAACACAATTAAAACATCAACTTTTAACATCTAACAACATATGATCATCCTAAATTCAAGAACAACACACCAAAATTCAAGTTCATGCTAGTTACACTAAAACAACGAGATCGAGCATATAAATCATATATTCATGTTAGACTTGAGCCATAGACACTAATTAACACTTTTATAAGTTAAAAACATCAAGAACACAAAATCTAGTGATTTTAGAAAGTTACCCAAATGTAATGAAATCGGTATGGAATCGAAGAGGAAGATGCAAGGATCACGAATTTGTAATTTGTTTTGTTGCTAGCTTCCTAATCCGAATTTAGATGATGAATTCTTGTTGGTGTTCTTGAGAGAAAAAAGGGAGTAGAAGAAAGATGGAGATGTTGAAATGAGAGGAGGAGGTTGAAGGTTTGACTAGTTGACCTAGTCAAATCTTTGGCCTCTTGGCAAGTTTAGTCCCTCTAATTTGGATCGGGTGCGTGAATTACCTAAACGAGATAATTTAAAACGCGTATTAACGGGAGATGTTATAAACATATAACGGAGTTTAAATTAATATAAGGGAAAAGTAAATGGAAAAAGGCGGGATGTTACATTACCTACTCCTTAAAAGAAATTTCGTCCCGAAATTTAAGTAGGCGTAGTAGTCGTTGTTTCTTCCTCGAGATCTTGTGTTTTCGAATTCACGAATAGATGAGGATACTTCCTTTGCATTTGATCTTGCCTTTCCCAAGTAAACTCGGGCCCCCTTTTGGCGTTCCAACGGACTTTAACAATCGGGATTCGGCTTTGTTTCAATGTCTTGACGGAGGTGTCCACAATTTCAACCGGTTCCTCCACAAAATGAAGTTTGTCATCAATAGTAAGTTCCTCGAGAGGAATGACGATATCGGGTTCGGCAAGACACTTTTTCAAGTTAGATACATGGAAGGTAGGATGAACGGAGTTCAATTGAGGCGGAAGATCTAAACGATAAGCAACGGTTCCAATACGCTCCAAGATTTCGAAAGGACCAATATACCGCGGATTTAGCTTCCCGCGTTTCCCAAAACGAATTACACCTTTCCAAGGTGCGACTTTTAACATTACTCGGTCACCGACTTGAAATTCAAGATCGTTGCGTCGTTTGTCGGTATAGCTCTTTTGACGACTTCGGGCCGTCCTAAGCCTATCTCGGATTTGAACGATTTTCTCGGTGGTTTCGTGAATGAGTTCGGGTCCGGTGATTTGTACGTCGCCTACTTCGGCCCAACAAAGAGGTGAACGACATTTTCGGCCATATAGCGCTTCAAAAGGTGCGACTTTAATACTCGCGTGATAACTATTATTGTAAGAGAACTCGGTGAGAGGTAAGTGGTTGTCCCAAGCTTTTCCAAAATCAACCACGCAAGCTCGTAACATGTCCTCTAAGGTTTGAATTGTACGTTCGCTTTGTCCGTCGGTTTGAGGATGATATGCGGTGCTCATGTCTAAAGGCGTTCCCAACGCTTCTTGCAATGTACGCCAAAATCTAGAAACGAAACGGCCATCTCGGTCGGAGATAATCGATAAAGGTACACCGTGTCGCGCTACGATCTCCTTAATGTAAAGTTGTGCAAGTTTCTCCATTTTGTCCGTTTCTTTCATGGCAAGGAAGTGTGCGGATTTGGTGAGACGGTCAACAATAACCCAAATGGTATCATAACTGCCCGTCGTTTTTGGTAGCTTGGTGATAAAATCCATCGTTATCCTTTCCCACTTCCATTGCGGGATCTCGGGTTATTGAAGTAGTCCGTACGGTCTTTGGTGTTCGGCTTTGACTTTGGAACATGTCAAACACTTAGAAACATAAGTAGCTACGTCCCTTTTGATGTTCGGCCACCAATATAGTTGTTTAAGGTCGTGGTACATCTTATTGGCACCGGGGTGAATCGAGTATCGTGACTTATGGGCTTCATCTAAAATAAGGCTTCGTAGGTCCCCATAACTAGGCACCCAAATCCTTCCGGCGTAATATCGGAGTCCGGTCTCCCTAATTTCGAATCGAGAGACGAGAATGTTCAAGAGCTCGTGTGAAAGGTTTTCATCCTTGAGAGCCTCATCTTGGGCTACCCGAATTTGGCTATTAAGGTTGGTGTGAATGGTGATGTTTAAAGCTCGGACACGAAGAGGCACCGCTCTTTCTTTTCGACTTAAGGCATCGGCTACTACGTTTGCCTTCCCGGGATGGTAACGAAGCTCGCAATCGTAATCGTTCAAAGTTTCAATCCACCATCGTTGTCTCATGTTTAGTTGCTTTTGATCGAAGATGTGTTGAAGGCTTTTGTGATCGGTGAAGATAGTACTCTTGGTTCCATAAAGATAGTGTCTCCACATTTTAAGTGCAAAGACAACGGCTCCGAGTTCGAGATCATGAGTCGTGTAATTCCGTTCATGAATTTTTAGTTGTCGAGAGGCATAAGCAATGACTTTCTTCCGTTGCATCAATACACACCCAAAACCATGTTTCGAGGCATCGCAATATACAACAAAATCATCATTGCCTTTGGGAAGTGACAAGATAGGAGCGGTGGTTAGCTTTGTCTTCAAGATTTGAAACGCGGATTCTTGCTCGGTCGCCCAAATTAATTTCTTTCCCTTGTGAGTTAATGCGGTTAGAGGACGTGCAACCAAAGAGAAGTTTTCGATGAATCTACGATAGTACCCGGCGAGACCCAAGAATTGACGAATGTGAGTAGGAGTAGTAGGAGTCTCCCATTTACTAATGGCTTCGATTTTCGTGGGATCGACTTTAATACCTTGATCACTTACAACATGACAAAGAAATTGAACTTCCTTCAACCAAAATTCACACTTGGAGAATTTGGCATAAAGTCGTTCTTGTCTCAAGAGTTCAAGCACAAGTCGGAGATGTTGTTCGTGCTCTTCTTCATTTTTAGAATAGATCAATATGTCATCGATGAACACAATAATGAATTTATCGAGATACAGTTTGCACACGCGGTTCATAAGATCCATGAACACCGCCGGTTAGTGAGACCAAATGGCATGACAAGGAATTCATAACTACCATAACGAGTTCGGAAAGCGGTTTTGGAGACATCTTCCCCCTTAACCCTCAATTGATGATAACCCGAGCGGAGATCGATTTTTGAATATACACAAGACCCTTGTAATTGATCAAAGAGGTCATCGATGCGAGGAAGAGGATATCGGTTCTTAACCGTCAATTTGTTTAGTTCACGATAGTCAATGCACATTCGTAGGGATCCGTCTTTCTTTTTAACAAACAAAATCGGAGCGCCCCAAGGTGAATGGCTAGGTTGGATAAAACCACGATCAAGTAGTTCTTGGATTTGACTTTGCAATTCTTGCATTTCGGATGGAGTAAGTCTATACGGTGCACGTGCTATGGGTGCAGCTCCCGGAATAAGATCGATTTGGAATTCAACCAGTCGATGAGGTGGAAGACCCGGCAATTCATCGGGAAATACATCGGAATAGTCACTAACAATTGGCACATCATCGATGTGCTTCTCATCGGACTCGACTTTCTTAACGTGAGCAAGGATCGCAAAACAACCCTTACGGAGTAGTTTTCTAACTTTAATACACGAAACGAGGTTGAGTCCGGTGCAACTCTTATCGCCATAGACGATCAAAGGTTCACCATTCTCGATAGGGATTCGGATTGCGTTAAGATCACAAAGAATGTGAGATTTCGTTTTGGCTAGCCAATTCATACCGATTATTACATCGAAGCTCCCTAGTTCCATGGGTATCAAGTCAATTTCAAACTCATTACCCAAAATGTTTAACGTACACCCCCGGTAATATGTGTCGGCACTCAATAGTTTTCCGTTGGCCACTTCAATGGTATAAGTGGTATCTAGTGGACGTGGTGGAGTATTAAAAGAATGAGTCAAAGTCTTGGATACAAAGCATTTATCGGCACCCGAATCGAATAAGCAAGAGACATAAGAATTGTTGAGAAGAAACGTACCCGTGACTAGTTCAGTGTCATCCCGGGCTTCCTCGGTGTTGATGTTGAAAGCTCGGCCGCGCGTATTGGGGTTATCTTTCTTCTTTGGGCATGCATTTCTATAATGACCCGTTTGGCCACATTCGTAACAAGTGCCCGTATTTGGTGCATTGGGCCACTTTCGAGCGACGGGAGTGGCACTTTTACAATCGTTGGCCTTATGACCAACTCCTTGGCACCGGTGGCAAATTAACTTACTACATTCGTCAAAGTGATGTTTGTTGCATTTGTTGCAAAGAGGTAGGTTCCCGGCATAACCCTTCTTGCCGTCGGAGGTGTAAGGCTTCTTAGCAAAGTTGTTGTTGTTTGATTGGGAGGGTTCCCACTTTCTTTTGTTTCCGCCCGATTTATCCTCGGCCTTAGGTGCCGGAACTACGATTTCGTCAACCGTTTCTATCAATTTGCGGGCCATGTTCAAAGCTTCTTGATGATTAGTGGGTTTGGATGACATTACTCCGTGTTTGATACTCTTTGGAAGACCATCCATGTAAAGTTCAACCCTTAAAGCTTCGGGGTTCACAAGATTTGGGCACATCAAGGCTAGTTCGGAAAATCTTGATTGTAAGCCTTGAGATCATTTCCGATCGCCTTTAAAGTTCTTAGCTCTTGTTCGAGCCTTCGGGTTTCTTCACGAGGGAAATACTCGACAATCATCTTTTCCCTCAAGTCGGCCCAAGAGAGGGCGTGAGCTTCATCGGTACCCACCGATTGTAAATAAGTATTCCACCATGTAAGAGCGGCACCGGCAAAGGTGTGAGTGGAGTATTTGACCTTGTCTTGGTCCCGACAACCGCTTATGCTAAAGACGACTTCCGTTTACTCAAACCATCGGGTGAGCACGACCGGTCCCCCGGTTCCATCAAAAGTGTGAGGTTTGCACCCCATGAAGGATTTATAGGAGCACCCTTCGTTTGAGTTACCGGCTCCATTGTTGTTGTTGTTGTGGTTGTGGTTGTTATTATTGTTGTTATTGTTGGATGAGTGACCGGCCATGGCCGCATCTACGGCGGTGGCTATCATCCGTTCGAGAGCTTGTTCGGGAGTTTCATTGCGGCGTACACGACGAGGAGCCATTGTTCCTTCAAGACACAAGAATATCATTGATTAGTATTCTCAATAATACTAACCGTGATATAGAATAAAGATAAAGATAAAATTTCCTTAACCCGCCTTAAATTCTTTATGTCATAATGTCAGAACGTCCATGTGAACCACCGTAATATAATCCCGGAAATTATATTACCCTGATTCACATGTGCATTTAACACTACTTCATAAAGTCAAGGTGGCGTGTCAATCAAATTTAACAACGTGATATCAAGATCGAATAAGAGTTAGATATGATAGGAGAGTTCGAGTATAATGCACAAATAGTCAAGTAGTTCCTACTTCGGTCTATATGCCGGTTGTAGTCTAGATTCACTAATGTACCCTATGACTCGGGGTCGACACCAATGAACTCTAAATCCCTACAACCAACGCTCTGATACCATCTGTAGCGACCCGACAAAATCGTCATTGACGGCGCCGTCTACTTAGGTCCCGTTACGTGGTCATAAGTCTTTAAAACAACGTTTGACCAAAAGATATGTCGCATTCATTTCAAATGTAAAGATTGTTCAAAGTTTACAAGAATAGTTCCACCACAAGTTACGATACAAAGTTTTAAGTACAAATGAAACTTATGCGACACAATTTAAAAGTAGCCAAAAGACGCTCCATGTATGCATATATACTCGACATCCAATGCAAGTATCAAAATAATGAGCGGAAGCATGTATCATGTATCGTTTAAGGACCTGAGAAAAACATAGAAATCTGTCAACGAAAACGTTGGTGAAATCATAGGTTTAAGTAAGTAAGTACAAGTGAACCACAAGATTTGCAACCATGAGATAATAGTAATACATTCCAAAAGTTTGTTTCACGAGCACCCAATTATCAATGCTTAACATTCCTTCCATAGAACCCCATCACAATAGTGTTAGAACATACACTGTTTCTCCAAAATACATTTCATTCGTAAACGGTAGCGAACCGTTTGAATGAGGGTTTGTCAAACCCATATGGCCATATAACATAAGTTCTCGCTTACACCCGGCAAGTGTAACTAATGATAATCAAATTGAGGATTTTTGTTCAAACTCGTATGTAGAATGTTTGTTTTCCTGTACTTGTGTTCACTTAGTAAAAAGAAACGTTTATGTTTTTCTCATCCCAAATGTAAGTGCAAAAGAGTAAAAGTGGGACTATGATCTCACCTTGAGTGCACGTACGAAAAGTACTTCACAAAATAACGTGTGCGAAGGATAGTGCTAGTCTTGACCTAAACAAATAGGTCGTATCAATAACGGTAAACACGATAGGTCAAAGATGTTCAATTAGTCCTATGGCTCGTTACGACTCGATTATGTAGCATGTGAAATCAAATTGTCAAGTTTCATGCAAGATACAAGTATATAAACAAGTTAGGAAGGTTGCATAATCATTTGGTTAAGTTTGACAAAAAGTCAAACTTTGGTCGGTCAAAGTCAATGAAAAAGTCAACACATTCGGGTCGGGTCCCGAACTATTTTTCTGAGGTTTTTAATCATGTATGAGCATGTTAGAACAAGTTACATGTGAATCGGAGGTGCGTAGCATAGCAAACATTATTCGAAAATTGACAAAGTTGGACAGACCACTTTGGCGCGCCGCGCGGCTATATGGCGCGCCGCGCCATTACCTGTGCAGAGAATTCTGGCAGTTTTTATGTTTTATGCACGAACCTAACTTCAACCAATCACCATTTATGACCCGCAAACAACCAAAGCATGTATCTTATATCATCGGAAAGGTATTTTGACAAGGAAAACAACTAAACACATTTCATCCATCACATTTACTTTTACAACAACCAAAATCACATTCAAAGCTCCTCATTAAATGCACTCAAGTTCATAAATGCAATTCAATGATTCGGGCAACCAATTTACATGAATGATATGCCGTTTCGAAGGTAATCAAGCATACAATCCAACTAAACACTTACCAATAATAATCCATGGCATTCAATGCATCAAAAGTCCATTTCAAGTTCATCAAACCCTAACCCAAATTCACCAAAATCAATAATCAAGTTCATGAAGTTTTCTAAGGCAACCTACACATCAAATTGAAGCTAGTGATGCTAGTAACACAATTAAAACATCAACTTTTAACATCTAACAACATATGATCATCCTAAATTCAAGAACAACACACCAAAATTCAAGTTCATGCTAGTTACACTAAAACAACGAGATCGAGCATATAAATCATATATTCATGTTAGACTTGAGCCATAGACACTAATTAACACTTTTATAAGTTAAAAACATCAAGAACACAAAATCTAGTGATTTTAGAGAGTTACCCAAATGTAATGAAATCGGTATGGAATCGAAGAGGAAGATGCAAGGATCACGAATTTGCAATTTGTTTTGTTGCTAGCTTCCTAATCCGAATTTAGATGATGAATTCTTGTTGGTGTTCTTGAGAGAAAAAAAGGGAGTAGAAGAAAGATGGAGATGTTGAAATGAGAGGAGGAGGTTGAAGGTTTGACTAGTTGACCTAGTCAAATCTTTGGACTCTTGGCAAGTTTAGTCCCTCTAATTTGGATCGGGTGCGTGAATTACCTAAACGAGATAATTTAAAACGCGTATTAACGGGAGATGTTATAAACATATAACGGAGTTTAAATTAATATAACGGAAAAGTAAATGGAAAAAGGCGGGATGTTACAGTTATGGTCTGTGAATCATCACGTTTCATTAGAAACTCAGCATGACTTACTGTAATATAATCACGTTGATCAAGTGTCATTATATTATACTAACTCATGCTTCAGTTCCCAACACTACTTCAAAATTCATTCATAGTTTATACTTAGATTTTACATAAATTTGCAATATAATGTATTACAGATAGCACGAAGAGGTATATAATTTCGGACGTGAATATTAATGAAAATATCTTCAGAAGTATCGAAGATATTTATGATGATATTTTAGAATTTCTAAGTTCGAAAGTTGATAAGGAAAAATTTTCCTCCAGATTTTAACATGACTTCGGAGCAGGATATTCTCTAAAGATTTCATCGGATCCAGAATTACCTGGATTCTTTGAATATAGGGTTTGGTCCTTGTATTTGTCCTTGGTCTCCTTCATGGTTAGTTCAATCTGTTTTTCAGTACCAAATTTTCTATCGAGCGTTCCCAACATTCCATTCTTTATTATCAAACTTTTGGCCGTTTAGACCATCCACGATTTTTGCAGTTTCCTCTGCATTTAATGCTACCATATCTGAATCATCGGTTATCAATCCGAGGTTGTTTTCAAGAGAATTGTGTTTTTAGATGATTAAACGCTGATGGTAATATGGTGGAATATAAAAGGTTCACTGGTAACAATAAAAGAGCATGCATATATTTCAAGGTTATAATAAGGTTGTTTCGAACGAAAAGTCGAAATTAACTTGCTGGAGCTGTAACAAAATTTGCTACTTTGAAAGGGATTACCAAGTTATTTTGGGTAATAATAACACTGAAGGAATTAGCATAGCTACGTGTTAAATGTTCACTCAGTGTCCGAGAGTTTTTCAGGTGCATAACTATGTGCATAAATCTTTCCTTCCGTAGATGAAGTGCGGTTGGTTCATCCTATCGATTGAGGTGTTTTCAAGAATCATGGAAAGTTTGAACGCATATTTGTAATCATCAAGATACAAATGAGATTTAAGATGAAATCAAGTGGTGTTAGTACGATTTTCCGTATAGCGGCTGTAAGGTACTAGTACAGAGAGTAGCTGCCTAGCGTATAGCGTATAATGTTGATTGTTGTTTGCTCTCGAGAAATTATCTCTGTGGACCCGGAACACGGATTACAAATCCATGGGGTGGCATCAATCAATCTGTGGATCAATCTAAAATTGGCCCGTCTAGCGCACTGCTGCTAAGCGGCTAATGTTGTTTTAGAGTGAGAAAGAACTGTGTGAGAGAGAAAATGTACTTCTCTCTGACTGAAGTTCAGAATTATGATGTGATAGGTGGTGACCCAGGGGGTCTATTTATAGGCGTGGAATGTCCGAAATTCTCGGGATACACGTGTCAATCACTGAATGGCTCTGTTACGTGAAGCATCTGGAATGTCGGTGACTTGTACTGACGTGGCTGCGTGCCGTCCACGCACTGAATTAAAGGGCTTATGCATTGAAGCTACCTACAGGGCTTACGCTTAACGCTGGGTGGCCTGCTGGACGCTGGGCGGCAATTACTGATTGTCTTTATATTTTGTGCTCTTTGATCGATTTTTCTGTAACAAATGATTTTTTTTATGCGTGTATCTCCTAGGATACACCATTAAGTCCCCCCAGTTTAATGACTTTATTTTTGTAAAAAATAAAGTCATTAAACTAAATTAAAAAATGTCCTTTTCCTGGAAAAACACAAAACTGCTGTAACTGCCTGACTCTCTGATCTGACGTCACATATCTAATTATGAATTTGCCCCCAAAATCTTTTTTATTTATTGAAAACTTAATTTCTTTTGTTCACTTTATTTAAGCCATCCACGTGTCTCAATCTCATCTTTCCATTATCAAATTGCCAAACTATAAATAGCTCTTCTCCGTTTCCTTTTTTACTTTTCTGAAAATCAAATATTTGCCGTGAAGATATCTGCAATTTCTCTTGTGTGACGATCTGTTAAGCTTGAGGTCAGTAACTATTCATTTTTCTCTTCTGCTTGATTTTATTTTACACACTACCATGGCCGAATCCAGCAGCACATCTTCCCAAAGAGATAATCGTGACGTTAGTACTATTCCTCCTAGTATTTCGGAAGCCGATATTGAACAATTATGTAAAAAACACAGATATCTTAGATTATTAACCCTGTCGTTCCTTCACCTAGCGATAGGGCGAATAAACCCCCAAAGAAAATGATAACCTTTTACAAATTGCAACTAACTGTAGGAAACTTGCGCATTCCTCTTTCTTCATTTCTTCAACAACTTCTTGCCCACTATGGAATAGGTGTTAGTCAAATTCATCCATTAGGTTTACAGAAAATTATCCTTTTCGAAATGTATTGTAATTCTGTAGGAGAAACTCCCAATGTGAATATTTTCCATGAATTATTTAGAACTAGATTAGTTAGCAAATGCTGGTACACGTTTGATTGCAAGGCCAACAAATATTTTACTGGGGTGAAAGAAAGTTCTTTAAAGAACTGGAAAGATCCCTATTTCTTTGTTAATGAAAGAGTTGTCCAAGATGCCTGGGCCTATGTTCGTGGATGGAGAAAAACTACCATAGGAGTTAGCAAGTCCACCACATTATCTGAGGATGAAAGCTTTATTCTTGATGATGTGAAGAATTTTAAATTTCCCCAAAGGTCATATGATGATTATGAAGCTATATTGGTTCTGTGTAAAATGAGTGTTAATTGGCGTTCAGGATATACACCGGTGCTGCGCTGGGAAGGCCGTGGTAGGCACCTTTTTTGATACATTGTATTATTTGAGATGCTAACCTAAATTGTATATATTCTTACATATGTCTCTGTGTGTTTGTATGTGTTCTGATTACAGAAGGAGAAATGCAGGTTTACAGCACCTTCAAGAAGACAAATCTTGATCCTTTGATTGTGGCCGAACGACCCAAAACCCCTGCTGAAATTGAGGCAGATAATGCCCAAGATGCTACCTTTGAATAGCAGTTAAAAAGCCCAGAGCGGCCTTTGGAGGGCGGAGATGGTGGTGGTATTCAACCATCTTCTGATGTTGAAATTATTGAATTTACCCCTGAACCGTCTGGCGCCAAGAAGGCTAATAAAGGTTCAAAGCGTGAGGGGAAACGTCCAATAGATGAAGCTGCTGACAAACCAAGGAAAAGAAGTATATATCTTCCTTATGTGTAAAATAAGTTTATGTTAAAACTCTATTGTATATATTTATCTGTTTTTTTTTATTGTTTAGGATTGATTCTCCAAGATGATGTTACTGATGTTTCTGCTTTAAAGAATCCTGTTGATGTTGAAGATGATACAGATGAGGAAACTAATGATATTGATTCTTTTGATACACCTCCGTTTAGAACTCGTCACACGCCCAAAGGAACTGATACAACACAATCTTCTGCTTCCACTCAACCACCATCCATACCATTAAGTGGTCTACAAGCTTTTCTTGAGGATCCCAGCAACAAATCTGATGATTTTGTTGAGTTTTTGAAGGTAACCTCTTTTTAAACTTTATGGTTTATTACTTATAATATATTTACTGATTATATTTTAAACTTTGTCTTATTGTATTTAATGTAGGCAAACACTGTTTCTGATTTATCTTCTTGCTTATCCACCATGACCTTCAAGCAAAGTTATCAGTCTACTGCTGCAGCTTTAGTGCTTCTGAATCAGCATATGATTCATGATTTAAAAATGCAGAAGGCTCATGAGACGATTATTGCCAATGCTGTGCATAATGCCACCAAATTGAATAGGCTTGAGCTTGATTTTAAAGATATTAATATGAAATTAAAAACTACAATAGAAACTGTGGAGAAGAAGGAGAAGCTGTTGGAGGTAGTAGAAGCAAAATGTGTTGCAGAGAGGGTAGATAAAGAGAAATGCATGGATGAGAAAGATAAGCTGGTGAAAGAAAATGAAGAATTGAAGAGGGTATTAGAAGAAAAGAATCAGCTGCTGGAGGAAAAGACTGCTGCTGCTGCTGATACTAAGAAAGACTTTACTGACTTAAAAGCCGGTATCCCTGGTCTTGTACATAGGGTGTTAAGTTCTAATCTTGTGGGTCAAACTTTCAATAGGTATTTTGTGGCAGCTTCGGAAAGTGATCTTGCAGATGCTATGGAGGAAATTTTGAATGCTCTGCCTGTGAAGCCTGACCCTTTACCTGATGCTATTTCAAAACACATGAAACCAGATACTGATGCTAAGCTGCAGTTGGCCATTGCTGAGGTGACATCCTTGAAAATTAATTCTGTAAGTGAGGTTTGTGCTAGAGAAGAGGTGTCGGTGAAGGATATATTGGAGGTGCCCATTTAAGAAGACATTTTCTCTGTATTAACAATATGTAATAACTGAATAATTTGTTTATGTATACTGCCATGATGCTTATTGTTAGCATATTTTGCTATTCCTTTTGTTGCTATGTGCATTTGAATTTCATATAGCATGTCAGATGAAAGGATGTATGTTTTAAGCTGATTTTTGACTATGTATAGAACTGATATCCATCATCCGTCATCCATAATGTACTCATCATAATATTCCCATTTATGGAGCTAAAATATACTGGTACTTATTTGTCTGAATTATTTTATGAAGATAAATAAGAAGTCTTTTAATAACGTCTGAGATATGATATGAATAAATCATAATGTTAGTATGTTGTTTATAAAAATTTGATTAATGTGTTAAAGAGGATTCTGTTTTTGGAACTAGTGATGTTCCGTGTTGCGCTTAGGTTTTGTGCGACTTTATAAAATACACTTGTATTTAATATTCCTGTTTACAAGTTTCAAGTTATAAATGGTTTTATGCCGTTGTGATAAACCATTATGTATGTAATGACATTATGAGATCTTTAGTTTTGCCTCGGTGCCCTCTAGCGAAGTAACCACTTTACGCTAGCCGATCCCTTGTGTCTATAATGTTGACACAAGAGCCTCTACCATCGGGGGCATAAAAATGCCTTACCTTATGTGGGTAGGAATGAATGCCATGCTTTACATTCGTAACGCGTAGTGCTGTGCGTATGAAAAATTAGAAATTTATTGATAAAAACTGTCACAAATACATCATTCTTGTGTAATATCTTCACATGGGGTGATCAAGTCCCAATTAGAAAACTACAAAAAGTGTACTGTGTTATTGTTTGAACTGCTAAGAATTAAAAGTGTGATAAAAACTGTTCTGCAAGAGTCATGCTGTTATACTGCCTTCCGTGTATCGTGTCGCGTCCTGCTTTCAACGTTGCCACATTTTGGTTAGTTTGAAGTACCCGTTTATATCGTTTTTACTGAACAACTGTCCTGATGATTCCCCCCTGACAAAATTCCCTGGTGCTTCTCGAACAACTGATCTTTCTCTTGCCTGCCCAACATGTTCAGAATGTATTACTGCTACACCTTTTGGCATTGGGAACCGCAATTCTGCATGCGGTGTAGAAGTAATTGCTCCAAATTTGCGAAGGGTCTGCCTACCGAACAAGGCATTAAACCATGATCTGCCATCTATAACTGTAAAGTCCACAATTTCTGTGCGGACCAAAGGGTGTGTTCCCAGTGTTACATCCAGCTTTACTCTACCAACTGCTCTTATTGACTCACCCAAAATACCAGCTATCTTCACGTTCGTATAGTGTAGCCTATCGTTCACGCTGAACGGATATTCCTTAAATCAATGTAGATACAAAAGGTCTGCCTCACTTCCCGTATCAGTATAAATTCGGGTGATGTTTCTGTTTGCAATTACAGCGGAAATAACGACGGGTTCCTCTGACAAATGCCAATTTGGAATTGTATGAAAGATGATTGGAGCATACATCCAGCTCTCCGCTCTGCGTTCTCCATCTGAATCATTTTCCTGTTCATCATTCCATATGACCTTAATATGCATTTCTGGAGTTGGATCCCTTTCGTCATTCCGCTCTTCCCTTCTGTTCCAGTCACGTCGTCCACCGTGATGCACTTTTCCCTGCCAAGCGAAGCGTTTGTTTGGATCATTTCGTCGATACTTTTTTCCTGGCAGAAGATGGTTTAGTTCGCCAGCTTTGATCTTTGCGATGATCTCTCTCATTAATGATTTGCAATTATTTGTTTCATGCCCATAT
The DNA here is from genome assembly GCF_046630445.1 of Rutidosis leptorrhynchoides. Classification (NCBI taxonomy): domain Eukaryota; kingdom Viridiplantae; phylum Streptophyta; class Magnoliopsida; order Asterales; family Asteraceae; genus Rutidosis; species Rutidosis leptorrhynchoides. Next base: position 201,663,328 of record NC_092343.1, on the reverse strand, counting down.
GCCTCATGGAAGTTGCACCACTTGTCACTTTGTGGCCCTTGACGTTCTTCCATTGGTGGTGGCGGATGAAATGATTCCTTAATTGGTTCTGTGAACAGGATTTCTTTTGGTGTTTTGGTTAATGCCATGATGAGCGGATGTCTGTCTAATGGCTTTCGATGGTGATAATTGTCATTTGGATGATTATTTCCTCTCCTACCACTCTGCTACTGTTGGTAATTGTTATCATAACCCCGTTGCCTTTGATAATTGTCATTTCTGTTCCGCTCTCCGCCTTGCTGCCTGAAGTTTCTCTGATAATCATCGACTCTTGGATATCCCATTTCACCTGCTCGTAAATGTTTCTGAGCAATCCCCAATGCTTGATGCAATGTCTTTGGAATATCATAACGCAAAGCATGAATTAATCGTCCAAAACGTCGCTGATCAAGACAAAATATAAATCCTGAAACTAGCTGGGACTCTGGTGTGTCTGGTATCTTCTGACATTCAATGGTACAACGCTTCATGAAATCACTCAATGATTAATTCGAATGCATTGTTATCTCATGTGCATCGAGATGTGACAATGTGCAACTTCGCAGACTCTGATACTGCATCACAAACTTTGCTCTCAAATCAAGAAAACTGGTGATACTCCTTGGTGGCAAACTAACAAACCACTCACGTGCTACCTTCTGCAGTACCATGAGAAACATATGACACGCAGTTTCATCTTCCCAATGCTGTAACCGCATAACACCTTCAAACATAGTTAGAAAATCCTCTGGATCTGTTGTACCATCATAGACACCAATTGATGGGATTCCCAAATTTCGTGGTAATGGATAATCTGCAATTTGAGGAATAAAACACTGTGTTGATTCTGCCATCGCTGGTGGTTTAATAGCTTCATCACCAGTAATCAAAGCAAACAAGTTATCCACAGTTGTTGCCCGAATGGTTGGTTGTGCTAATTTCTGCCTAAATCGTGATGGCGCTGTTTTAGTCAGAATACCGTCTAGCAACTTGCCTGCCATTTCTTCAGTCATGAAGAACTGTTCATCTTCTTCTCCAAAATTCCAATCATCATCTACAAAACCTTCATCATCATGCTGATTTTCTGCATCATCAACTAAGGCATTCAACTGAGTAAATAACTTGGACAATTGTGATTTGGAAATTGTCTTTCCTTTACTGTTATGCCTAGCATTCACATCACCAGTCTTCTTGAAAGAAACATTATGTGTTCCTCGCCTGGCTTTCAACATTCCTGTACTGGAACCTCCCATCAATGGTTTTCTTAATCGTGGTATGGTTTCATGAACTTGATCATCTACTGCGTTGGTATGCAAAGGATCTTCTTCTTCAACTGAAGTTTCTTCAAGAGTTAACTGATCAACTGGTATGTTTTCAATGAGGTTTTCATCGATTAGTTCAAGTGTTGATGAAGTTGTTTCGGTTGCCTTCATGGTCTTGGTGGTTTTGGTGGTCTTTGAGACGGGTGGCGCCATCTGTTAGTACGATTTTCCGTATAGCGGCTGTAAGGTACTAGTACAGAGAGTAGCTGCCTAGCATATGGCGTATAATGTTGATTGTTGTTTGCTCTCGAGAAATTATCTCTGAGGACCCGGAACACGGATTACAAATCCATGGGGTGGCATCAATCAATCTGTGGATCAATCTGAAATTGGTCCGTCTGGCGCACTGCTGCTAAGCGGCTAATGTTGTTTTAGAGTGACAAAGAACTGTGTGAGAGAGAAAATGTACTTCTCTCTGACTGAAGTTCAGAATTATGATGTGATAGGTGGTGACCCAGGGGGTCTATTTATAGGCGTGGAATGTCCGAAATTCTCGGGATACACGTGTCAATCACTGAATGGCTCTGTTACGTGAAGCATCTGGAATGTCGGTGGTGTGTGCTGACGTGGCTGCGTGCCATCCACGTGCTGAATTAAAGGGCTTATGCATTGAAGCTACCTGTAGGGCTTACGCTTAACGCTGGGTGGCCTGCTGGACGCTGGGCGGCAATTACTGATTGTCTTTATATTTTGTGCTCTTTGATCGATTTTTCTGTAACAAATGATTTTTTTATGCGTGTATCTCCTAGGATACACCATTAAGTGGCAAACTTGAAGAATTGTTTAGTTTCATATGTTATAATCAATATTTTAATTCATTTTAATTTTCCAATGTTGGTAGTCCACAGTTAGCAGTCCACAGTTACTAATTCAATAATTCATATATAGTTTATAATATTCGAATTAATTAATACGTATCGTGACCCGTGTACATGTCTCAGACTCGATCACAACTCAAAGTATATATATTATTGTAGAATCAACCTCAACCCAGTATAGCTAACTCAAGCATTACTACATATGGAGTGTCTATGGTTATTCCAAATAATATATATAGATGCGTCGATATGATATGTCAAAACCTTGTATACGTGTCCCGATATTTAAAGTGCGTGAAATAAATAACTGAAATTAAATGATGATAAATAAAATTGCGAGAATATGAACTGCGATAATTAAATTGCGATAAATAAAATGTAATCAGTTAGCTAGGAACAGTTAACGTGGATTCTTTACAAAATTTCTCATAGTTAATTTGTCTGTTTCTAACAAATTTTATTTTGTCATATGTTTTCTTCATTATGCCACTTGTTGGATTCTGATAGGTCAAAATCCAAATATGAAATTGGATGAAAATCGTTTTTCTGCGGTGAATGGATACGTATATCGGTGGTTGTAAGTAGGATATTAAATGACTGTTGAATCAGTTTCGACGAATGTACAGTGTAACTTATTAAGGTGAAATCTAAATATTCCTTGGGTATTACCTACCCATTAAAATATTTTCACCATTAACAGTTTGTACAAAAGAATTTTTAATTACAATCTTTATGAAAACATATATACATATATATTTTCTTCAGAGTGATATTAAACTCATTTGGTTTACGGTTAGAACTAGAGTACATAATCTCTAAAACATTAGCGGTTACATAACCATCATGTCGAACGAAGATAAATGATGTAGAACGTCATGTAGAACGATGATTATTCTTGAGGTACAGAATGAGATGTTGAGGCATGTGATGTTGAAACTTGGGTTGTTGGTGGTACTGTTGATGCCGGTGATGTTGCTGAAGCTGGTAAATTTTGCACCATATTCTCCAAATTTATTTCTCGAGCGCGAAGTTCATTGACTTCTTCTATTATTCCGGGATGAATGTCGGTTGGAACGAGCGAATGAATAAGGTTTAGAATTTTAGATAGAATATAATCGTGACGAGATATTCGGAAAATGAGTGTGAAAATAGTGTTTCGAATTTATTCGCCGGTAAGTGCTTCAGGTTCATCGCCAAGAGGTGAAGTTGGTTGGTGGAAAGGATCGCTTTCTTCTCGTCTCCGTTGATTAAGTAGCCTACGAATCCATCTCCAATTCATCTAGAATAAATGATGGCTAATTGGTTGATCCATTCCGGTCACACTGCTTCCGGAGCTTATGTGAACATCTATGTCAGAATAACTGTCGGAATAACTATCGAAATCTGAGGGACTCGAACTGGTTGAGGGATTCATCTCGTACGATAAGATAAAGGATTTTCGATAAGAAATAGATTATAGGATGTAGATTAGTACCCTGCAATACATAATTTACATATGCATATATAATACTAAAATCCCATAATTACGGAGGAATCTACGGAAGTTGTCAGGCAAAGGTAACAATAACATATACGCTAAGATTTGAATTTATCTATACACTGTCTATGCAATAGAGGCAGTAAGACGTGTCTAGACTTTAAGGATGATAAGCAAATAATTTTCGACACTAAATGATAAGCAAACCTTTTGACATGCAGACACGATCGAAGTCCAGACCCACTAATGCATCTAAATAACTATCAGTTAGACACACTAATGCAAGACCTGGTTCGCTAAGACCACCGCTCTGATACCAACTGAAATCTTCAGTTGGGTACACCACACGTCCCACCCAGTGCCTTCTCAGCTAACCGCCTGGTGACCACTGAGTGTACCTCATATACTGATTTTAGGGCCTGCCTCTCGGCAATTGCCAACCCTCGTAAGGGATCGCAAGGAGTAAGAGCCAATGCTTCATCACAGGTAACACTGTGAGAACCTCCTTTATGACTAACCCGCACCAATGGCAATAAACCAGCTCTGATGCCAACTGTTAAGACCCATCCTAATCCATCTGGGCGAATACATTACATTTAGTTACATTCCGAGGTACTTGACCTCTATATGATACATTTTACAAACATTGCATTCGTTCTTAAAAGACAAACTTTCATTTCATCAAAAGTTGACGGCATGCATACCATTTCATAATATATCCAACTATAATTGACTTAATAATAATCTTGATGAACTCAACGACTCGAATGCAACGTCTTTTGAAATATGTCATGAATGACTCCAAGTAATATCTCTAAAATTAGCAAATGCACAACGGAAGATTTTTTTCATACGTGAGAATAAACATGCTTTCAAGTATCAACCAAAAGGTTGGTGAGTTTATTAGTTTATCATAATCTTTCATTTTCATCATTTTAATAGACCACAAGATTTCATATATTGTACGCGTAACCCGCGAATTAAAATTCATTCATATGGTGAACACCTGGTAACCGACCTTAACAAGATGCATATAGAATATCCCCATCATTTCGGGACTCACATCGGACATGATAAATTCGAAGTACTAAAGCATCCGTAACTTGGATGGGGCTCGTTGGGCCCGATAGATCTATCTTTTGGATTCGCGTCAATTGGTGGCAATTATCATAAACACCAATTCTTAGGCTACCAAGCTAAAAAAGGGCATATTCAATTCGATAATCCAACCATAGAATGTAGTTTCGATTACTTGTGTCTATTTCGTAAAGCATTTATAAAAGCAGCGCATGTATTCTCAGTCCCAAAAATATATATTGCAAAAGCATTTAAAAATGGAGCAAATGAAACTCACCGTACTGTATTTTGTAGTAAAAATACATATGACGACATTGAACGAATGTAGGGTTGGCCTCAGATTCACGAACCCATATCATTTATATGTACACTAACGCATATACTCGTAATCGAATGAATTTATATATATTTAGTGCTATACTTGTTATTTAAATGGTTTATACTTTTCATTAATAACTTACATATATTTATTTTATATATCTTTATTATAAAAATAATAGTAATAGAGTTAGGTTATATGTATTAGATATATTTTTGTGTAACTAATATCTATTTGGTTAAAATAATACTAATAAATAAATAAAAAGTCGTAATATCTTTATAATAATAATATCAGTAGTTATAATAATAATAATAGTAATACTTATTTTAAAATAATGATAATAATAATAATAATAAGTAAAAAGTTGTAATGTCTTTATAATGATAATAATAACAATACTTACAATTGTAATAATCATTTTTAACAATAATAATAAAAATGATGATACTAGTAATAATTTTTATGAAAAATAAGATTTACAATAATGGTGATAATAATAATGATAATAATAATACTCATAATAATAATACCTATAAAACTAATAATTTTATTGTTAATGATACTTATGATAATAATTTAGTTGTAATAATAATAATATTGGTAAAAATAATAAATAATTATTATCTATAATACTTAATAACAAAAATACTAATAATAATAATACTTATAATAATAATAATATAAAAGGAGACTACCTTCTAAGCAATCCTAAAAATATATGTCATAGCCCGGGCTCGAACGCAAGACCTCTCGTTAACCCGCCACACTATCAAACCATTCCTCCATTCTTCCATATTTGAACTAAGCCCAACTAGAAACTTTATAACCCGATTATATCCGTTTCCTTTTTCTCCATTTTAAATTCCATATCAATCCGTATCATCATCTAATTTGTTTGTTACGGTTCTAAATATAGAGGAAGATAAAACACAGCAGTAGGGTTTAATCATCATCATTCGTATCATACACTACCATCTTCATCATCTAACATCTTCATATTCTATCATTCTAAAATCATAATCTTATCGTCATTCATTCGAAAACATCATCATCTCGGCACCATGTAATCATCATTTTTGTTAATTAATCACTATCTTCATCATCGTTGTATATCATGAATGTATTAGAACCGGAGATCGAATAGCAATTTAATACTCCAACATCTCTTCTGGCCCAACAGCAAAATTCTCGGCCCAAAAGAAATCATAAAATGTATAACGGCCCAACAACTGAATTTATGATCTATTAATAGGCCGAAGCAAAATAATTTATATGGGCTTGAGTGTGGTAACTTTAAATATTATTATGAGTTTTAAACAGAAGAGAATTACGAGGTTAATATCAATCTACTTCCCCATCTTTCTCGTTAGAATATAATAACAGTAACACCCTAACTATTCGGATTTTGATGGCTTGTTGGGTCATCACAAAAAAAGTAGCAACAACAGATACATAGTTTAATCCCAACAATTGCAGCCCAAATCAAGTTGTTCGATATATTGTAGTGATGGGGTTTCGTTTAGTAATAGAAACAACAAACATACTCATCTTTACAGCTCATCACATCATCCATTTTATTCTCCATTATATTATATCCGACCCACTTGCATATTTGGTAATACATCATAATTTAATATATACCAAGTTGCCAAACTTTATTCTGTAATATACTTTCCTAATTGTTTGTATAAAAAGGGACTTAGTTTGGCATGTGATAAAGAAGTAACAGTGACAAACAACAACAGAAGAAAAAAAAAATAGCTGGGCAGTAGTGTATTCATGTGGTGGTGGTTCGATGTTTGAAGTTTAAGTTGACTGCAACAACAACATGTATTGTTTTCTATCGAACAGAAAGAAAAAAATTACTACGCAGCAGTGAAGAAAGAAATACGAGTAGAAAATTATGGCTTGGTGTTTAAATGGTGGTGATATGCGATAGTGGTGGTGATTTCACCGAGTAATAATAAGAAAGAGAGAAGTCGAGAGAGAAAGTGGTGGTTTGGGGTGGTGTTTAAAAGGTGATTTTTGATGGTTCATGGTGGTGGTTAAAATAATAAAACACCGGTGGTGGTGATTTATATGATTAAAGATGGGACGGTTTTTAAGGTGGTGCAAATCATGGGTTCATAGTGAGTTGTGTAGTGACCCGAACTTTTCCATGTTTATATATATATTAAATGAAATTGTTATTTACATGATTAAGTTTTTCCAACATGTTAAGCAATCAAACTTGTTAAGACTTGATTAATTGAAATAGCTTTCATATAGACAATTGACCACCCAAGTTGACCGGTGATTCACGAACGTTAAAACTTGTAAAAACTATACGATGACATATATATGGTTATATATATAGTTAACATGATTTTATTATAAGTATGTATCTCATTACGTATTTTAACAATGAGTTATATACATAAAAATGAGACTATTAATTTAAGAAACTCGAAAGCGATATATATAATGATTATCGTTATAACAACGTCTTACTAGGTACATATGAATTATATTAAGATATTGATACACTTGGTTAATTATGTTAAATGATAAGTAAATATATTATTAAGTGTATTAACAATGAAATACATATGTAAAAATAAGACTACTAACTTAATGATTTCGAAACGAGACATATATGTAACGATTATCGTTGTAACGGCATTTAACTGTATATATATCATACTAAGATATATTATATATCATAATATCATGATAATATAACAATTTAACATCTCATTTGTTATAATAAACAATGGGTTAACAACATTCAACAAGATCGTTAACCTAAAGGTTTCAAAACAACATTTACATGTAACGACTAACGATGACTTAACGACTCAGTTAAAATGTATATACATGTAGTGTTTTAATATGTATTCATACACTTTTGAAAGACTTCAAGATACTTATCAAAATACTTCTACTTAACAAAAATGCTTACAATTACATCCTCGTTCAGTTTCATCAACAATTCTACTCGTATGCACCCGTATTCGTACTCGTAGAATACACAGCTTTTAGATGTATGTACTATTGGTATATACACTCCAATGATCAGCTTTTAGCAGTCCATGTGAGTCACCTAACACATGTGGGAACCATCATTTGACAACTAGCATGAAATATCTCATAAAATTACAAAAATATGAGTAATCATTCATGACTTATTTACATGAAAACAAAATTAAATATCCTTTATATCTAATCCATACACCAACGACCAAAAACACCTAAAAACACTTTCATTCTTCAATTTTCTTCATCTAATTGATCTCTCTCAAGTTCTATCTTCAAGTTCTAAGTGTTCTTCATAAATTCCAAAACTTCTAGTTTCATAAAATCAAGAATACTTCCAAGATTGCAAGTTTACTTCCAAGTTTTCTAAATCCATTCCAAGTAATCATCCAAGATCAAGAAACCTTTATTACTTACAGTAGGTTATCTTTCTAATACAAGGTAATAATCATATTCAAACTTTAATTCAATTTCTATAACTATAACAATCTTATTTCGAGTGGAAATCTTACTTGAAATTGTTTTCGTGTCATGATTCTGCTTCAAGAACTTTCAAGCCATCCAAGGATCCTTTGAAGCTAGATCTATTTTTCTCATTTCCAGTAGGATTATCCAAGGAACTTGAGGTAGTAATTATGTTCATAACATCATTCGATTCATACATATAAAGCTATCTTATTCGAAGGTTTAAACTTGTAATCACTAGAACATAGTTTAGTTCATTCTAAACTTGTTCGCAAATAAAAGTTAATCCTTCTAACTTGACTTTTAAAATCAACTAAACACATGTTCTATATCTATATGATTTGCTAACTTAATGATTTAAAACCTGAAAACACGAAAAACACCGTAAAACCGGATTTACGCTGTCGTAGTAACATCGCGGGCTGTTTTGGGTTAGTTAATTAAAAACTATGATAAACTTTGATTTAAAAGTAGTTATTCTGGGAAAATGATTTTTATTATGAACATGAACTATATCCAAAAATTATGGTTAAACTCAAAGTGGAAGTATGTTTTCTAAAATAGTCATCTAGACGTCGTTCTTTCGACTGAAATGACTACCTTTACAAAAACGACTTGTAACTTATTTTTCCGACTATAAATCTATACTTTTTCTGTTTAGATTCATAAAATAGAGTTCAATATGAAACCATGGCAATTTGATTCACTCAAAACGGATTTAAAATGAAGAAGTTATGGGTAAAACAAGATTGGATAATTTTTCTCATTTTAGCTACGTGAAAATTGGTAACAAATCTATTCCAACCATAACTTAATCAACTTGTATTGTATATTATGTAATCTTGAGATACCATAGACACGTATACAATTTTTCGACCTATCATGTCGACACATCTATATATATTTCGGAACAACCATAGACACTCTATATGTGAATGTTGGAGTTAGCTATACAGGGTTGAGGATGATTCCAAAATATATATATATATTTTAGAATCAACCTCAACCCTGTATAGCTAACTCCAACATTCACATATAGAGTGTCTATGGTTGTTCCGAAATATATATAGATGTGTCGACATGATAGGTCGAAACATTGTATACGTGTCTATGGTATCTCAAGATTACATAATATACAATACAAGTTGATTAAGTTATGGTTGGAATAGATTTGTTACCAATTTTCACGTAGCTAAAATGAGAAAAATTATCCAATCTTGTTTTACCCATAACTTCTTCATTTTAAATCCGTTTTGAGTGAATCAAATTGCTATGGTTTCATATTGAACTCTATTTTATGAATCTAAATAGAAAAAATATAGGTTTATAGTCGGAAAAATAAGTTACAAGTCGTTTTTGTAAAGGTAGTCATTTCAGTCGAAAGAACGACGTCTAGATGACCATTTTAGAAAACATACTTCCACTTTGAGTTTAACCATAATTTTTGGATATAGTTTCATGTTCATAATAAAAATCATTTTCTCAGAATTACAACTTTTAAATCAAAGTTTATCATAGTTTTTAATTAACTAACCCAAAACAGCCCGCGGTGTTACTACGACGGCGTAAATCCGGTTTTACGGTGTTTTTCGTGTTTCCAGGTTTTAAATCATTAAGTTAGCATATCATATAGATATAGAACATGTGTTTAGTTGATTTTAAAAGTCAAGTTAGAAGGATTAACTTTTGTTTGCGAACAAGTTTAGAATTAACTAAACTATGTTCTAGTGATTACAAGTTTAAACCTTCGAATAAGATAGCTTTATATGTATGAATCGAATGATGTTATGAACATCCTTACTACCTTAAGTTCCTTGGATAAACCTACTGGAAAAGAGAAAAATAGATCTAGCTTCAACGGATCCTTGGATGGCTCAAAGTTCTTGAAGCAGAATCATGACACGAAAACAAGTTCAAGTAAGATCATCACTTGAAATAAGATTGTTATAGTTATAGAAATTGAACCAAAGTTTGAATATGATTATTACCTTGTATTAGAATGATAACCTACTGTAAGTAACAAAGATTTCTTGAGGTTGGATGATCACCTTACAAGATTGGAAGTGAGCTAGCAAACTTGAAAGTATTCTTGATTTTATGTAACTAGAACTTTTGGAATTTATGAAGAACACTTAGAACTTGAAGATAGAACTTGAGAGAGATCAATTATATGAAGAAAATTGAAGAATGAAAGTGTTTGTAGGTGTTTTTTGTCGTTGGTGTATGGATTAGATATAAAGGATATGTAATTTTGTTTTCATGTAAATAAGTCATGAATGATTACTCATATTTTTGTAATTTTATGAGATATTTCATGCTAGATGCCAAATGATGGTTCCCACATGTGTTAGGTGACTCACATGGGCTGCTAAGAGCTGATCATTGGAGTGTATATACCAATAGTACATACATCTAAAAGCTGTGTATTGTACGAGTACGAATACGGGTGCATACGAGTAGAATTGTTGATGAAACTGAACGAGGATGTAATTGTAAGAATTTTTGTTAAGTAGAAGTATTTTGATAAGTGTATTGAAGTCTTTCAAAAGTGTATAAATACATATTAAAACACTACATGTATATACATTTTAACTGAGTCGTTAAGTCATCGTTAGTCGTTACATGTAAATGTTGTTTTGAAACCTTTAGGTTAACGATCTTGTTGAATGTCGTTAACCCATTGTTTATTATAACAAATGAGATGTTAAATTGTTATATTATCATGATATTATGATATATAATATATCTCAGTATGATGTATATACAGTTAAATGTCGTTACAACGATAATCGTTACATATATGTCTCGTTTCGAAATCATTAAGTTAGTAGTCTTATTTTTACATATGTATTTCATTGTTAATACACTTAATAATATATTTACTTATCATTTAACATAATTAACTAAGTGTATCAATATCTTAATATGATTCATATGTACCTAGTAAGACGTTGTTATAACGATAATCGTTATATATATCGTTTTCGAGTTTCTTAAATTAATAGTCTCATTTTTATGTATATAACTCTTTGTTAAAATACCTAATGAGATACATACTTATAATAAAATCATGTTAACTATATATATAACCATATATATGTCATCGTATAGTTTTTACAAGTTTTAACGTTCGTGAATCACCGGTCAACTTGGGTGGTCAATTGTCTATATGAAACCTATTTCAATTAATCAAGTCTTAACAGGTTTGATTGCTTAACATGTTGGAAAAACTTAATCATGTAAATAAAAATTTCATTTAATATATATATAAATATGGAAAAGTTCGGGTCACTACAGTACCTACCCGTTAAATAAATTTCGTCCCGAAATTTTAAGCAGTTGGAGGTGTTGACGTATCTTCTGGAAATAAATGCGGGTATTTCTTCTTCATCTGATCTTCACACTCCCAGGTGAACTCGGGTCCTCTACGAGCATTCCATCGTACCTTAACAATCGGTATCTTGTTTTGTTTAAGTCTCTTAACCTCACGATCCATTATTTCGACGGGTTCTTCAATGAATTGAAGTTTTTCATTGATTTGGATTTCGTCCAACGGAATAGTGAGATCTTCTTTAGCAAAACATTTCTTCAAATTTGAGACGTGGAAAGTGTTATGTACAGCCGCGAGTTGTTGAGGTAGCTCCAGTTGGTAAGCTACTGGTCCGACACGATCTATAATCTTGAATGGTCCAATGTACCTTGGATTTAGTTTCCCCCGTTTACCAAATCGAACAACGCCTTCCCAAGGTTAAACCTTAAGCATGACCATTTCTCCAATTTCAAACTCTATATCTTTTCTTTTACTGTCCGCGTAGCTCTTTTGTCGACTCTGGGCGGTTTTCAATCTTTGTTGAATTTGGATGATTTTCTCGGTAGTTTCTTGTATTATCTCCGGACCCGTAATCTGTCTATCCCCCACTTCACTCCAATAAATCGGAGACCTGCACTTTCTACCATAAAGTGCTTCAAACGGCGCCATCTCAATGCTTGAATGGTAGCTGTTGTTGTAGGAAAATTCTGCTAACGGTAGATGTCGATCCCAACTGTTTTCGAAATCAATAACACAAGCTCGTAGCATGTCTTCAAGCATTTGTATCGTCCTTTCGCTCTGCCCATCAGTTTGTGGATGATAGGCAGTACTCATGTCTAGACGAGTTCCCAATGCTTGCTGTAATGTCTGACAGAATCTTGAAATAAATCTGCCATCCCTATAAGAGATAATAGAGATTGGTATTCCATGTCTGGAGATGACTCCTTCAAATACAGTCGTGCTAACTTCTCCATCTTGTCATCTTCTCTTATTGGCAGGAAGTGTGCTGACTTGGTGAGACGATCAACTATTACCCAAATAGTATTATAACCACTTGCAGTCCTTGGCAATTTAGTAATGAAATCTATGGTAATGTTTTCCCATTTCCATTCCGGGATTTCAGGTTGTTGTAGTAGACCTGATGGTTTCTGATGTTCAGCTTTGACCTTAGAACATGTCAAACATTCTCCTACATATTTAGCAATATCGGCTTTCATACCTGGCCACCAAAAATGTTTCTTAAGATCCTTGTACATCTTCCCCGTTCCAGGATGTATTGAGTATCTGGTTTTATGAGCTTCTCTAAGTACCATTTCTCTCATATCTCCAAATTTTGGTACCCAAATTCTTTCAGCCCTATACCGGGTTCCGTCTTCCCGAATATTAAGATGCTTCTCCGATCCTTTGGGTATTTCATCCTTTAAATTTCTCTCTTTTAAAACTCCTTGTTGCGCCTCCTTTATTTGAGTAGTAAGGTTAGTGTGAATCATTATATTCATAGATTTTACTCGAATGGGTTCTCTGTCCTTTCTGCTCAAGGCGTCAGCTACCACATTTGCCTTCCCCGGGTGGTAACGAATCTCAAAGTCGTAATCATTCAACAATTCAATCCACCTACGCTGCCTCATATTCAGTTGTTTCTGATTAAATATGTGTTGAAGACTTTTGTGGTCGGTATATATAATACTTTTGACCCCATATAAGTAGTGCCTCCAAGTCTTTTAATGCAAAAACAACCGCGCCTAATTCCAAATCATGCGTCGTATAATTTTGCTCGTGAATCTTCAATTGTCTAGACGCATAAGAAATCACCTTTGTCCGTTGCATTAATACACAACCGAGACCTTGCTTTGTTGCGTCACAATAAATCACAAAATCATCATTCCCTTCAGGAAATGACAATATAGGTGCCGTAGTTAGCTTTTTCTTCAATAATTGAAACGCCTTCTCTTGTTCATCCTTCCATTCAAATTTCTTCCCTTTATGCGTTAATGCAGTCAAGGGTTTTGCTATTTTGGAAAAATCTTGGATGAATCTTCTGTAGTAACCAGCCAATCCTAAAAATTAACGTATATGCTTCGGAGTTTTTGGGGTTTTCCACTTTTCAACGGTTTCGATCTTTGCCGGGTCCACCTGGATGCCTTCTTTATTCACTATGTGACCGAGGAATTGAACTTCTTCCAACCAAAATGCACACTTTGAAAACTTAGCGTACAGTTTTTCTTTCCTCAATACTTCTAGCACTTTTCTCAAATGTTCTTCGTGCTCTTGATCATTCTTTGAGTAAATAAGTATGTCATCGATGAAAACAATGACATACTTGTCAAGATATGGCCCACACACTCGGTTCATAAGGTCCATGAACACAGCTGGTGCGTTAGTCAATCCAAACGGCATAACCATAAACTCGTAATGACCATAATGAAGGTATTTCGTATGCCCGAGAGACATATTAAATTAATGTGGCCATTATGTTTTGATCCAAGTCGGGTCATACCCAATAACAAGCTTACCGACACCTTAATCGTATTTTGATCTTAACGATTGAATCGTTGATTAAATTACGCAACACTTGAAATTTAAGAAAAATGGTTTTCTTAAATAATATTACTTGATGTGTATATATATATATAAATTATGGAATAATTTATATAATAAGAATTTAATTATTTATAGGTTAAATAATTAATAAAGTTATGTTACATTTTATAAAATTGGTTTTATAAAATAATGTTAACATAACTTGCAATATGGAATTCATAAAAAATGAGTTTTTGGAATAAGTATACATAATTTATAAAATGCAAGTTTATATAAATATGTTTTATAAAATCAATTTTATAAAAACAAGTTTATTAAATAAGCAAGTTTATAAAATATGTCTTGTTATATAAAATCATATTTTATAAAAACTATTTTAATTAAATGTTTGGAAGTGGCATGGGAGTCTTCACAAGCATGCCTTTCTTTACTTGGTTACTTGCATTCAAAGTGCATATTAACCAAGGTATTATTAGAGACCACAAATACATGCATTTACACATCAAAGACTAGCAAAAAAAAAATTGCAAAACTCTCCTAAAAACTGCTGTATTGTCGTGGCCTTTTGGAAGGTTTAAGGGGTTCATAATTTATGTTTTTGCAAGCAATTTCAAGTGTCCACAAATCCTAACCAAAGTACAAGGTGTTGATGATAAGCTTGGGGTATTACAACTTGAGGTTTCATTATTTTGGAGCTCCATTCATCATCATCATCTTCTTCATTTACTAGCAAGCTTGGAGTAGGTATAATCTCTTTACTTGCTTGTAGTTTGTAAGTATATATCACAACTTAATCCTAATTGGGATTTAACTTTAATTGGTTAAAGATTAACAAGTTCTAAATGGTAATTCATACATGCTTCCGCTTTAATTTGATTCTTAAAAGGTTTTAAATATTATGAAACTTGTTAAATCCCAACACATAACGTGTCCTAAAAGCAGTTTTTGGAATATCATCCTCCTTTACTCGCATTTGATGATATCCAGAACGTAAATTGATCTTCGAATAAACCGACGAGCCTTGTAGTTGATCAAATAAGTCGTCAATTCTCGGCAGTGGATAACGGTTTTTGATGGTAAGTTTGTTCAACTCTATATAGTCAATACACAACCTAAATGTACCATCCTTCTTCTTGACAAACAAAACAGGAGCTCCCCATGGTGATGTGCTTGGTCGAATGAAACCACGTTCTAATAGTTCTTGCAGTTGGCTTTGCAGTTCTTTCATCTCGCTGGGTGCGAGTCTATAAGGAGCACGAGCTATTGGTGCAGCTCCTGGTACAAGATCTATTTGAAATTCAACAGATCGATGTGGAGGTAGTCCCGGTAATTCTTTCGAAAATACATCGGGAAATTCTTTTGTGACGGGAACATCATTGATGCTCTTTTCTTCAGTTTGTACTTTCTCGACGTGTGCTAGAACAGCATAGCAACCTTTTCTTATTAGTTTTTGTGCCTTCAAATTACTAATAAGATGTAGCTTCATGTTGCCCTTTTCTCCATACACCATTAAGGGTTCTCCTTCTTCTCGTACAATGTGAATTGCATTTTTATAACATACTATCTCTTCTTTCACCTTCTTCAGCCAGTCCATGCCAACTATTACATCAAAACTCCCTAACTCTACTGGTATCAAATCAATCTTAAATATTTCGCTACCCAGTTTAATTTCTCGATTCCGACATATATTATCTGCTGAAATTAATTTACCGTTTGCTAATTCGAGTAAAAATTTACTATCCAACGGTGTCAATGGACAACTTAATTTAGCACAAAAATCTCTACTCATATAGCTTCTATCCGCACCCGAATCAAATAAAACGTAAGCAGATTTATTGTCAATAAGAAACGTACCCGTAACAAGCTCCGGGTCTTCCTGTGCCTCTGCCGCATTAATATTGAAAACTCTCCCGCGGCCTTGTCCATTCGTGTTCTCCTGGTTCGGGCAATTTCTAATAATGTGGCCCGGTTTTCCACATTTATAACAAACTACATTGGCATAACTTGCTCCGACACTACTTGCTCCGCCATTACTCGTTCCGACACCATTTGTTCCTTTCGTTCTATTAACCCCTGGTCCGTAGACCTCACACTTCGCCGCGCTATGACCATTTCTTTTACACTTGTTGCAAAATTTGGTGCAGAACCCCGAGTGATACTTTTCACACCTTTGGCATAGCTGCTTCTGATTGTTGTTGTTGTTGCGATTGTTATTGTTGTTGGGACGATTGTTGTAGTTGCTGTTGTTGTTGTTGTTGTTGTTGTTGTTGTTGGGCCATTTTTTGTAGTTGCGATTGTTGGGATAATTGTTGCGATTATTATTGTAATTGCTGTTGTTGTTGTATTGGTGATTCTTATCACCGTTTTCCTCCCACTTTCTTTTGACTTGCTTCACATTGGCCTCTTCAGCCGTCTGTTCTTTAATTCTTTCCTCAATCTGGTTCACTAGTTTGTGAGCCATTCTACATGCCTGTTGTATGGAGGCGGGCTCATGTGAACTTATATCTTCTTGGATTCTTTCCGGTAATCCTTTCACAAACGCGTCGATCTTCTCTTCCTCATCTTCGAACGCTCCCGGACACAATAGGCACAATTCTATGAATCGTCTTTCGTACGTGGTAATATCAAATCCTTGGGTTCGTAACCCTCTAAGTTCTGTCTTGAGCTTATTGACCTAGGTTCTGGGACGGTACTTCTCGTTCATCAAGTGCTTGAATGCTGACCACGGTAGTGCGTAAGCATCATCTTGTCCCACTTGCTCTAGATAGGTATTCCACCATGTTAACGCAGAACCTGTGAAGGTATGCGTAGCGTACTTCACTTTGTCCTCTTCAGTACACTTACTTATGACAAACACCGATTTGACCTTCTCGGTCCACCGTTTCAATCCGATCGGTCCTTCGGTTCCATCAAATTCCAAAGGTTTGCAGGCAGTGAATTCTTTGTAGGTGCATCCTACACGATTTCCTGTACTGCTAGATCCAAGGTTATTGTTGGTATGTAGTGCAGCCTGTACTGCGGCTATGTTTGAAGCTAGAAAAGTACGGAATTCCTCTTCATTCATATTCACGGTGTGTCGAGTAGTCGGTGCCATTTCCTTCAAAATAGTCAAATGGAACAAGTTAATCATACAGAATATTAAGAGTAGTTAATAGTATTTCGTAGCATAATATGAACTCATTTATAAAAGCTTTTTCTTCATATTAGCGTTTTATAAGTTTAAATTCGGGTAGTACCTACCCGTTAAGTTCATACTTAGTAGCTAATATACAATTCAACTACTACAATTCTATATGAAAAATTGATTATAATAATATTTCGTGTTCAAACTTTTTTACAATATTTTACAAACTTACAATACTGCTTATTTTACATAAAGCATGAAATATAGCACACAATAACTTTGATACAAGATAGTTGTGAAGATAATTCTAGCTAGTGCACAAGTCGTTCAGCAAAGGCAATAAATACACGTAATTCATACGTCCAGAAACAAGTCATGCATTCTGGTTTTACTATGACTACTTCCCATCCTTGGTCTTGTAGAACATAACCGTTATGGCCGTTGATAAGACAGCGTGTTCTAACGTCGTCAAAGGGACGAGGGTTACGCAATGTCCAACAGTCCCGTAATAATCTAAAAACCTCATTTCTTACCCCAATTACCGACTCCGTCACTTGTGGAAACGTTTTGTTTAATAGTTGTAGCCCGATGTTCTTGTTCTCACTTTGGTGAGAAGCGAACATTACTAATCCGTAAGCATAACATGCTTCTTTATGTTGCATGTTAGCCGCTTTTTCTAAATCACAAAGTCCAATATTCGGATATATTGAGTCAAAATAATTTCTTAACCCGTTGCGTAAAATAGCATTTGGGTTCCCCGCAATATATGCGCCAAAGTAAACACATCGTAACTTATGGGTTTCCCAATGTGATATCCCCCATCTTTCAAACGAAAGTCTCTTATAAACCAAGACATTCTTGGAACGTTCTTCGAATATTTTACAAACTGATCTCGCCTTAAATAGTTGTGCCGAGGAATTTTGGCCGACTCTAGACAAGATTTCATCAATCATGTCTCCGGGTAGGTCTCTTAAAATATTGGGTTGTCTATCCATTTTGTGTTTTTTAAACTGTAAAATAGATAAGAGTTAGACTCATAAAAAAATACTTATTAATACAAGCAATTTTTACATATATCATAAAGCATAAGAACACTATATTACATATATTACACCACACGAATACAACTATCTTATTCTGACTCGCTCGTTTCTTCTTCTTCGGTTTTGGTTCGTTTTGCCAAGTTTCTAGGGATATATGATGTTCCCCTAATACTAACTGTCGTTTTCCACAACGGTTTAGAAAAACCTGGTGGTTTAGAGGTTCCCGGGTCATTGTTTCAACTTAAGGACTTCGGGGGTTGACGATACATATAAAGTTCATCGGGGTTGGAATTAGATTTCTCTATTTTTATGCTCTTTCCCTTATTATTTTCTTTTGCCTTTTTAAATTCAGTTGGGGTAATTTCTATAACATCATCAGAATTCTCGTCGGAATTCGATTCATCGGAGAATTGGTAATCCTCCCAATATTTTGCTTCCTTGGCGGAAACACCATTGACCATAATTAACCTTGGTCGGTTGGTTGAGGATTTTCTTTTACTTAACCGTTTTATTATTTCCCCCACCGGTTCTACTTCTTCATCCGGTTCCGATTCTTCTTCCGGTTCCTCTTCGGGAACTTGTGAATAAGTCCAATATATATTCGACTCTTTGTTATTATTAGGTGAGTCAATGGGATTTGTGCTAGAGGTAGACATCTATCACTCAATATCAAACATGTTAAGAGATTAATATATCACATAATATATACATGTTAATAATATATAGTTTCCAACAAAAATGTTAAGCAATCATTTTTAAAGAAAACACCGACGAAGTCCAGACTCACTAATGCATCCTAACAAACTCGATAAGACACACTAAAGCAAATTTTCTGGTTCTCTAAGACCAACGCTCGGATACCAACTGAAATGTCCCGTTCTTATTGATTAAAAACGTTCCATATTAATTGATTTTGTTGCGAGGTTTTGACCTCTATATGAGACGTTTTTCAAAAACTGCATTCATTTTTAAAACAAACCATAACCTTTATTTCATAAATAAAGGTTTAAAAAGCTTTACGTAGATTATCAAATAATGATAATCTAAAATATCCTGTTTACACACGACCATTACATAATGGTTTACAATACGAATATGTTACATCGAAATCAGTTTCTTGAATGCAGTTTTTACACAATATCATACAAACATGGACTCCAAATCTTGTCCTTATTTTAGTATGCAACAGCGGAAGCTCTTAATATTCACCTGAAAATAAACATGCTTTAAACGTCAACAAAAATGTTGGTGAGTTATAGGTTTAACCTATATATATCAAATCGTAACAATAGACCACAAGATTTCATATTTCAATACACATCCCATACATAGAGATAAAAATCATTCATATGGTGAACACCTGGTAACCGACATTAACAATATGCATATATAAGAATATCCCCATCATTTCGGGACACCCTTCGGATATGATATAAATTTTGAAGTACTAAAGCATCCGGTACTTTGGATGGGGTTTGTTAGGTCCAATAGATCTATCTTTAGGATTCGCGTCAATTAGGGTGTCTGTTCCCTAATTCTTAGATTACCAGACTTAATAAAAAGGGGCATATTTGATTTCGATAATTCAACCATAGAATGTAGTTTCACGTACTTGTGTCTATTTTGTAAATCATTTATAAAACCTGCATGTATTCTCATCCCAAAAATATTAGATTTTAAAAGTGGGACTATAACTCACTTTTACAGATTTTTACTTCGTCGGGAAGTAAGACTTGGCCACTGGTTGATTCACGAACCTATAACAATATATACATATATATCAAAGTATGTTCAAAATATATTTACAACACTTTTAATATATTTTGATGTTTTAAGTTTATTAAGTCAGCTGTCCTCGTTAGTAACCTACAACTAGTTGTCCACAGTTAGATGTACAGAAATAAATCGATAAATATTATCTTGAATCAATCCACGACCCAGTGTATACGTATCTCAGTATTGATCACAACTCAAACTATATATATTTTGGAATCAACCTCAACCCTGTATAGCAAACTCCAACATTCACATATAGAGTGTCTATGGTTGTTCCGAAATATATATAGATGTGTCGACATGATAGGTCGAAACATTGTATACGTGTCTATGGTATCTCAAGATTACATAATATATAATACAAGTTGATTAAGTTATGGTTGGAATAGATTTGTTACCAATTTTTACGTAGCTAAAATGAGAAAAATTATCCAATCTTGTTTTACCCATAACTTCTTCATTTTAAATCCGTTTTGAGTGAATCAAATTGCTATGGTTTCATATTGAACTCTATTTTA
This sequence comes from Rutidosis leptorrhynchoides, assembly GCF_046630445.1. NCBI lineage: Eukaryota > Viridiplantae > Streptophyta > Magnoliopsida > Asterales > Asteraceae > Rutidosis > Rutidosis leptorrhynchoides. The sequence goes on along the minus strand of NC_092343.1, from coordinate 201,642,502 downwards.
TGAATCTAAACAGAAAAAATATAGGTTTATAGTCGGAAAAATAAGTTACAAGTCGTTTTTGTAAAGGTAGTCATTTCAGTCGAAAGAACGACGTCTAGATGACCATTTTAGAAAACATACTTCCACTTTGAGTTTAACCATAATTTTTGGATATAGTTTCATGTTCATAATAAAAATCATTTTCTCAGAATAACAACTTTTAAATCAAAGTTTATCATAGTTTTTAATTAACTAACCCAAAACAGCCCGCGGTGTTACTACAACGGCGTAAATCCGGTTTTACGGTGTTTTTCGTGTTTCCAGGTTTTAAATCATTAAGTTAGCATATAATATAGATATAGAACATGTGTTTAGTTGATTTTAAAAGTCAAGTTAGAAGGATTAACTTTTGTTTGCGAACAAGTTTAGAATTAACTAAACTATGTTCTAGTGATTACAAGTTTAAACCTTCGAATAAGATAGCTTTATATGTATGAATCGAATGATGTTATGAACATCCTTACTACCTTAAGTTCCTTGGATAAACCTACTAGAAAAGAGAAAAATGGATCTAGCTTCAACGGATCCTTGGATGGCTCAAAGTTCTTGAAGCAGAATCATGACACGAAAACAAGTTCAAGTAAGATCATCACTTGAAATAAGATTGTTATAGTTACAGAAATTGAACCAAAGTTTGAATATGATTATTACCTTGTATTAGAATGATAACCTACTGTAAGTAACAAAGATTTCTTGAGGTTGGATGATCACCTTACAAGATTGGAAGTGAGCTAGCAAACTTGAAAGTATTCTTGATTTTATGTTACTAGAACTTTTGGAATTTATGAAGAACACTTAGAACTTGAAGATAGAACTTGAGAGAGATCAATTAGATGAAGAAAATTGAAGAATGAAAGTGTTTGTAGGTGTTTTTTGTCGTTGGTGTATGGATTAGATATAAAGGATATGTAATTTTGTTTTCATGTAAATAAGTCATGAATGATTACTCATATTTTTGTAATTTTATGAGATATTTCATGCTAGATGCCAAATGATGGTTCCCACATGTGTTAGGTGACTCACATGGGCTGCTAAGAGCTGATCATTGGAGTGTATATACCAATAGTACATACATCTAAAAGCTGTGTATTGTACGAGTACGAATACGGGTGCATACGAGTAGAATTGTTGATGAAACTGAACGAGGATGTAATTGTAAGAATTTTTGTTAAGTAGAAGTATTTTGATAAGTGTATTGAAGTCTTTCAAAAGTGTATAAATACATATTAAAACACTACATGTATATACATTTTAACTGAGTCGTTAAGTCATCGTTAGTCGTTACATGTAAATGTTGTTTTGAAACCTTTAGGTTAACGATCTTGTTGAATGTTGTTAACCCATTGTTTATTATAACAAATGAGATGTTAAATTGTTATATTATCATGATATTATGATATATAATATATCTCAGTATGATGTATATACAGTTAAATGTCGTTACAACGATAATCGTTACATATATGTCTCGTTTCGAAATCATTAAGTTAGTAGTCTTATTTTTACATATGTATTTCATTGTTAATACACTTAATAATATATTTACTTATCATTTAACATAATTAACTAAGTGTATCAATATCTTAATATTCTTCATATGTACCTAGTAAGACGTTGTTATAACGATAATCGTTATATATATCGTTTTCGAGTTTCTTAAATTAATAGTCTCATTTTTATGTATATAACTCTTTGTTAAAATACCTAATGAGATACATACTTATAATAAAATCATGTTAACTATATATATAACCATATATATGTCATCGTATAGTTTTTACAAGTTTTAACGTTCGTGAATCACCGGTCAACTTGGGTGGTCAATTGTCTATATGAAACCTATTTCAATTAATCAAGTCTTAATAGGTTTGATTGCTTAACATGTTGGAAACACTTAATCATGTAAATAACAATTTCATTTAATATATATATAAACATGGAAAAGTTCGGGTCACTACACAGCTGACTTAATAAACTTAAAACATCAAAATATATTAAAAGTGTTGTAAATATATTTTGAACATACTTTGATATATATGTATATATTGTTATAGGTTCGTGAATCAACCAGTGGCCAAGTCTTACTTCCTGACAAAGTAAAAATCTGTGAAAGTGAGTTATAGTCCCACTTTTAAAATCTAATATTTTTGGGATGAGAATACATGCAGGTTTTATAAATGATTTACAAAATAGACACAAGTACGTGAAACTACATTCTATGGTTGAATTATCGAAATCGAAGATGCCCCTTTTTATTAAGTCTAGTAATCTAAGAATTAGGGAACAGACACCCTAATTGACGCGAATCCTAAAGATAGATCTACTGGGCCTAACAAACCCCATCCAAAGTACCGGATGCTCTAGTACTTCAAAATTTATATCATATCCGAAGGGTGTCCCGGAATGATGGGGATATTCTTATATATGTATCTTGTTAATGTCGGTTTCCAGGTGTTCACTATATGAATAATTTTTATCTCTATGTATGGGATGTATATTGAAATATGAAATCTTGTGGTGTATTGTTACGATTTGTTATATATAGGTTAAACCTATAACTCACCAACATTTTTGTTGACGTTTAAAGCATGTTTATTCTCAGGTGAATACTAAGAGCTTCCGATGTTGCATACTAAAATAAGGACAAGATTTGGAGTCCATGTTTGTATGATATTGTGTAAAAACTGCATTCAAGAAACTGATTTCGATGTAACATATTTGTATTGTAAACCATTATGTAATGGTCGTGTGTAAACATGATATTTTAGATTATCATTATTTGATAATCTACGTAAAGCTTTTTAAACCTTTATTTATGAAATAAAGGTTATGGTTTGTTTTAAAAATGAATGCAGTCTTTGAAAAACGTCTCATATAGAGGTCAAAACCTCGCAACGAAATCAATTAATATGGAACGTTTTTAATCAATAAGAACGGGACATTTCAGTTGGTATCCGAGCGTTGGTCTTAGAGAACCAGAAAATTTGCATTAGTGTGTCTTATCGAGTTTGTTAGGATGCATTAGTGAGTCTGGACTTCGACCGTGTTTTCTTTAAAAATGATTGCTTAACATTTTTGTTGGAAACTATATATTATTAACATGTATATATTATGTGATATATTAATCTCTTAACATGTCTGATATTGTGTGATAGATGTCTACCTCTAGCACAAATCCCATTGACTCACCTAATAATAACGAAGAGTCGAATATATATATTGGACTGATTTACAAGTTCCCGAAGAAGAATCGGAAGAAGAATTAGAACCGGAAGAAGAATCAGAACCGGAAGAGGAGGAACCGGAGGAGGAAATAGAACCGGTGGGGGAAATAATAAAACGGTTAAGTAAAAGAAAATCCTCAACCAACTGACCAAGGTTAATTATGGTCAATGGTGTTTCAGCCAAGGAAGCAAAATATTGGGAGGATTACCAATTCTCCGATGAATCGGATTCCGACGAGAATTCCGATGATGTTATAGAAATTACCCCAACTGAATTTAAAAAGGCAAAAGAAAATAATAAGGGAAATGGCATAAAAATAGAGAAATCTAATTCCAACCCCGATGAACTTTATATGTATCGTCAACCCCCGAAGCCCTTAAGTTGTAACAATGACCCGGGAACCTCTAAACCACCAGGTTTTTCTAAACCGTTGTGGAAAACAACAGCTCGTATTAGGGGAACATCATATATCCCTAGAAACTTGGCAAAACGAACCAAAACCGAAGAAGAAGAAATGAGCGAGTCGGAATAAGATAGTTGTATTCGTGTGGTGTAATATATGTAATATAGTGTGCCCATACTTTATGATATATGTAAAAATTGCTTGTATTAATAAGTATTTTTTTTTTTATGAATCTAACTCTTGTCTATTTTACAGTATAAAAACACAAAATGGATAGACAACCCAATATTTTAAGAGACCTACCCGGAGACATGATTGATGAAATCTTGTCTAGAGTAGGTCAGAATTCCTCGGCACAACTATTTAAGGCGAAATCAGTTTGTAAGACATTCGAAGAACGTTCCAAGAATATCTTGGTTTATAAGAGACTTTCGTTTGAAAGATGAGGGATAACACATTGGGAAACCCATAAGTTATGATGTGTTTACTTTGACGCATATATTGCGGGGAACCCAAATGCTATTTTACGCAACGGGTTAAGAAATTATTTTGACTCAATGTATCCGAATATAGGACTTCATGATTTAGAAAAAGCGGCTAACATGCAACATAAAGAAGCATGCTATGCTTACGGGTTAGTAATGTTCGCTTCTCACCAAAGTGAGAACAAGAACATCGAGCTACAACTATTAAACAAAACATTCCCACAAGTAACGGAGTCGGTAATTGGGGTAAGAAATGAGGTTTTTAGGTTATTACGAGACTGTTGGTCATTACGTAACCCTCGTCCCTTTGACGACGTTACAACACGCTGTCTTATCAACGGCCATAACGGTTATGTTCCACAAGACCAAGGATGGGAAGTAGGCCTAGTAAAACCAGAATGCATGACTTATTTCTGGACGTATGAATTACGTGGCTTTATTGCCTTTGCTGAACGACTTGTGTACTAGCTAGAATTATCTTCACAACTATCTTGTATCAAAGTTATTGTGTGCTATATTTCATGCTTTATGTAAAATAAGCGGTATTGTAAGTTTGTAAAATATTGTATAAAAGTTTGAACGCGAAATATTATTATAATCAGTTTTTCATATAGAATTGTAGTAGTTGAATTGTATATTAGCTACTAAGTATGAACTTAACGGGTAGGTACTACCCGAATTTAAACTTATAAAACGCTAATATGAAGAAAAAGCTTTTATAAATGAGTTCATATTATGCTACGAAATACTATTAACTACTCTTAATATTCTGTATGATTAACTTGTTCCATTTGACTATTTTGAAGGAAATGGCACCGACTACTCGACACACCGTGAATATGAATGAAGAGGAATTCCGTACTTTTCTAGCTTCAAACATAGCCGCAGTACAGGCTGCGCTACATACCAACAATAACCTTGGATCTAGTAATACAGGAAATCGTGTAGGATGCACCTACAAAGAATTCACGGCCTGCAAACCTTTGGAATTTGATGGAACCGAAGGACCGATCGGATTGAAACGGTGGACCGAGAAGGTCGAATCGGTGTTTGCCATAAGTAAGTGTACTGAAGAGGACAAAGTGAAGTACGCTATGCATACCTTCACAGGTTCTGCGTTAACATGGTGATCTAGAGCAAGTGGGACAAGATGATGCGTACGCACTACCGTGGTCAGCATTCAAGCACTTGATGAACGAGAAGTACCGTCCCAGAACCGAGGTCAATAAGCTCAAGACAGAACTTAGAGGGTTACGAACCCAAGGATTTGATATTACCACGTACGAAAGACGATTCACAAAATTGTGCCTATTGTGTCCGGGAACGTTCAAAGATGAGGAAGAGAAGATCGACGCGTTTGTGAAAGGATTACCGGAAAGAATCCAAGAAGATATAAGTTCACATGAGCCCGCCTCCATACAACAGGCATGTAGAATGGCTCACAAACTAGTGAACCAGATTGAGGAAAGAATTAAAGAACAGACGGCTGAAGAGGCCAATGTGAAGCAAGTTAAAAGAAAGTGGGAGGAAAACGGTGATAAGAATCACCAATACAACAACAACAGCAATTACAATAATAATCGCAACAATTATCCCAACAATCGCAACATCAATCGCAACTACAACAAACGGCCCAACAACAACAACAACAACAACAACAACAACAACATCATCAGCAACTACAACAATCATCCCAACAACAATAACAACCGCAACAACAACAACAATCAGAAACAGCTATGCCAAAGGTGTGAAAAGTATCACTCGGGGTTCTGCACCAAATTTTGCAACAAGTGTAAAAGAAATGGTCATAGCGCGGCGAAGTGTGAGGTCTACGGACTAGGGGTTAACAGAACGAAAGGAACAAATGGTGTCGGAACGAGTAATGGCGGAGCAAGTAGTGTCGGAGCAAGTTATGCCAATGTAGTTTGTTATAAATGTGGAAAACTGGGCCACATTATTAGAAATTGCCCGAACCAGGAGAACACGAATGGACAAGGCCGCGGAAGAGTTTTCAATATTAATGCGGCAGAGGCACAGGAAGACCCGGAGCTTGTTACGGGTACGTTTTTTATTGACAATAAATCTGCTTACGTTTTATTTGATTCGGGTGCGGATAGAAGCTATATGAGTAGAGATTTTTGTGCTAAATTAAGTTGTCCATTGACGCTGTTGGATAGTAAATTTTTATTCGAAATAGCAAACGGTAAATTAATTTCAGCAGATAATATATGCCGGAATCTAGAAATTAAACTGGGTAGCGAAATATTTAAGATTGATTTGATACCAGTAGAGTTAGGGAGTTTTGATGTAATAGTTGGCATGGACTGGCTGAAGAAGGTGAAAGCAGAGATCGTATGTTATAAAAATGCAATTCGCATTGTACGAGAAGAAGGAGAACCCTTAATGGTGTACGGAGAAAAGAGCAACATGAAGCTACATCTTATTAGTAATTTGAAGGCACAAAAACTAATAAGAAAAGGTTGCTATGTTGTTCTAGCACACGTCGAGAAAGTACAAACTGAAGAAAAGAGCATCAATGATGTTCCCGTCGCAAAAGAATTTCCCGATGTATTTCCGAAAGAATTACCGGGACTACCTCCACATCGATCTGTTGAATTTCAAATAGATCTTGTACCAGTAGCTGCACCAATAGCTCGTGCTCCTTATAGACTCGCACCCAGCGAGATGAAAGAACTGCAAAGCCAACTGCAAGAACTATTAGAACGTGATTTCATTCGACCAAGCACATCACCATGGAGAGCTCCTGTTTTGTTTGTCAAGAAGAAGGATGGTACATTTAGGTTGTGTATTGACTACAGAGAGTTGAACAAACTTACCATCAAAAACTGTTATCCACTGCCGAGAATTGACGACTTATTTGATCAACTACAAGGCTCATCGGTTTATTCGAAGATCGATTTACGTTCTGGATATCATCAAATGCGAGTAAAGGAGGATGATGTTCCAAAAACTGCTTTTAGGACGCGTTATGGTCACTACGAGTTTATGGTTATGCCGTTTGGATTGACTAACGCACCAGCTGTGTTCATGGACCTTATGAACCGAGTGTGTGGACCATATCTTGACAAGTTTGTCATTGTTTTCATCGATGACATACTTATTTACTCAAAGAATGATCAAGAGCACGAAGAACATTTGAGAAAAGTGCTAGAAGTATTGAGGAAAGAAAAACTGTACGCTAAGTTTTCAAAGTGTGCATTTTGGTTGGAAGAAGTTCAATTCCTCAGTCACATAGTGAACAAAGAAGGTATCCAGGTGGACCCGGCAAAGATCAAAACTGTTGAAAAGTGGGAAACCCCAAAAACTCCGAAGCATATACGTCAATT